>NC_091951.1:83202654-83260154 GCF_031021105.1 Erythrolamprus reginae
ATTGCCCTGATATCTCTGCCTCAGACAGCTGACTCACTCACCTCAGTTGGCTGGTGGAGGAAGTAGAGTGGATTAAATGGAATAGTGTAGCAAAGCAAATTTTACAACTCTGCCATCTCCTATCTTTAGCCAGAATCAATGTTGATGCAATGCTGGGAAATAATTTTCTTGATTTGATTTGTGAAACTGTGTGAAGTGGAAACAATGTTATTTAGTATTTGGGGGGAAAAATAAACATGTGTAATGTGGATGGGTCATGGAGTTCAATTTAACAGAAAGCTCTGTTATAGTATGAGTTGATCACTAGAGCAGATCTCTTTTGTCAACTTTTAAAGAAACACTGTAGTCAAGAAAGGTCGCTTCTGAAAGCTTCCTCAGACCAGCGATTAGTTGCTCCCAGTTCGGCCCAGTTCTGTGAACTAGGAGCAGCACTGACAGGAGGCTCCGCCCACCTGCCCAGGACATTTCTGCGCATGCAAAACCCATAACAATCTAATTTAGAACTAATGTCTCAGACTTTAGCTTTGCCAATAGTTGAAAGAAGAAAGGCAAAAACTTCCCTGAGGAAATTGTGGTGGTGTTCTCTGGGCAATATTGCAGAAGTGGTTTGTCATTTCTTCTAGAGATTTTTATCAACTTCCCCCCTAGCATGCAGTCTTAGGACGTATTAACCTATTCCAGTCTTGATTCACTTCTAAGGATCAGCTATGATTGGCTAAATGCCGAAATGTGGAAAGTTATAGTTGTAGTTTATCTGAAAGACACAGCAGCTGCTTTGCATCCTCTTCCTTTTTGTGTAATAATTGATATTAAAATTTACAAATACTGCACAAGGATAAAAAAAATAATGTAAACTAAAAATACAGGGGGAAAAACATGCAGAGAAAAAATAGTAAATAAATAGTAAATTAAAAAAAGAAAAGAGGTACACAAAAAATAACTTTTTCCTTCATCAAATCAAGTGCAATTTCAGTGACTTATCACAATCTCTGATACTACAAGAAAATATACCTTTTTCTCATATCTTAATAATAATAATAACAACAGAGTTGGAAGGGACCTTGGAAGTCTTCTAGTCCAATCCCCTTCTTAGGCAGGAAACCCTACACTACTTCAGACAGATGGTTATCCAACATCTGCTTAAAAACTTCGGGGCATTCACAACTTCTGGCGGCAGTTGTAAGATGTTTCTCTCCTTGTTTAGTTTTGACCCATTGCTTCTTGTTCTACCCTCAGGTGCTTTGGAGAATAGGTTGACTCCTTCTTCTTTGTGGCACCCCCTGAGATATTGGAACACTGCTATCATATCTCCCCTGGTTCTTTTTTTAAATTAAACTAGCCATGCCCAGTTCCTGCAATCATTCTTCATATGTTTTAGCCTCCAGTCCCCTAATCATCTTTGTCACTCTTCTCTGCACTTTTTCTAGAGTCTCAATCTAGAATCTCACCTCTTAAAGGCAAAGGTTCCCCTCGCACATATGTGCTAGGTGTTCCTGACTCTAGGGGGCGGTGCTCATCTCCGTTTCAAAGCCAAAGAGCCAGCGCTGTTCAAAGACGTCTCCAGGGGCATGTGGCCAACATGACTAAACACCAAGGGGGCACAGAATGCTGTTACCTTCCCACCAAACATGCTTCCTATTTTTTTAATTGTATTTTTTACGTCCTTTTGAACTGCTACCTTGGCAAAAATGGACAAGTAATGGGAGCTCACCCCTATTACGTGGAACTAGGGATTCAAACCGCTGAGCTGCCGACCTTTTGATCAACAAGCTCAGCATCAGCATCTAGTTTCTTAAGCCATTTCCTCACCTTGTCAGTGCCCCTTTTATCAGAGTCTTCATGTGAGCGGGAATGGAACACATCACCCCAAGTTCTTTTTGTTGGAAAATGGGCATTGAAGTTACTGAGTCCTCTCGTCCTGCGTGTCTCAGGAAACTTAATTAATTAATTAATTAATTTGTCAAACAAGTATAGTATTATAGTACATATTAACATAACATAACATAACATAACATAAGTAGAACGTAGTAATAGAAAGGGTAATAAGACAGTAGGACAGGTGTTGTGATTCCGTCTGAGGCCCCTCAGGGAACGGCTGATCCTCTGCCGGCTTCCTGCTCAGAGGGGGAGGATGAGGAACAGGAGGTTCAGGCAGACGGGGAGGAGGAATCTCAGGCTGAGGGAGAGGGAGGACAGCCAGAGTCCCCCGAGGGGGAGCTCTCCCCAGCAAGCAGCCTGGATTCCTTAGATGAAAATGCACAAGCAATCATCGATCTCCGGCAGAGAAGAGCAACACAACGAAGGGGACAATTAGCCAGGTACTTTCAGCACTAAAGAGGCAACAGCTGGGTTTGGGTGTGGTGCTCTCTGGAAAGGTTGAAAAGGCAGACCCACCCTTCCTGGCTTGTGGAGTATTATCTTTGGGAGTCCTGGGACCTGGCTGTGATCTTTGGCGTCTTGGAATTCTGGTTTGTGACTTTGAATACTGAAACCTTGGGGGGGAAAGGTGTAGGTCTTATTCTCTACAGTGGTGGGTGTGCCAGCAAGAAGTCTGCTGTATTGTCTGGCTGTCAGGACTCTGCTGTGAAGTCTCATAGCCTGCCTATTGGGAAGAACAGGTTTTTCTCTGTGTTTATTTTTCAAACTATAAAGTGCCTTTGTTTGTACCAGCGTGTCTGGCTGTTTTTTCCAGTTGGTGTTGAAGTCTGGGGGCACCCAGACAGAACAACAGGGACATTAGGCACAAAAGTGCACTTATGCATGCCCCTTACAGACCTCTTAGAAAAGGGGAGAGGTTGATTGTAGATAATGTAAGGTTGAAGATTTTGGGGTTGGGGGAAGAAACAACAGAGTCAGGTAATGAGTTCCAGGCGGTGACCACTCTATTGCTGAAATCGTATTTTCTGCAGTCAAGTTTGGAGCGATTTACATTCAGTTTGTATCTATTACGTGCTCTTGTGTTGTTGTTGTTGTTAAAGGTGAAGTAGTCACTGACAGGGAGTACATTATGATGTATGATTTTATGAACAACAGTTAAATCAGTTTGGACACGACCTAGTTGTAAATTTTCTAGATTTAGTATTTGATGTCTGGAGGAGTAGGGTAATTTGTTACATGAGGAGGAGTGAAGGACTCTTCTTGTGAAGTATTTCTGGACTCCTTCGATTTTGTTAATATCTGATATGCAGTGTGGATTCCACACAGGTGAGCTATATTCTAGAATAGGTCTTACAAATGTTTTGTATGCTCTGGTTAATAAATCAGTGTTTCTAGAGAAGAAGCTATGTAAGATTAGGTTAACAATTCTTAATGCTTTTTGGGCAAAGCTGTTACAGTGGGCTCTAGCACTTAGGTCATTGGAAATGAGTAGTCCAAGATCTTTGACTGAGTGAGGGTCCTCTGTGAGTTCAGTTTTACCCAAATATGTATTTAGTATTCGGATTATTTTTACCAATGTGTACGATGGAGCATTTGTTGGTAGAGATTTGAAGTTGCCAGTTGTTAGACCATCCAGCTACATGGTCAAGGTCCTTTTGAAGAGTAGAAATATTGTCAGTGGTATTAAATAGTAAATAATTAAATTAAATAATTAAAGCACAGCCCTTAATTTGGGTGACTGCCCAAGCACTGCTGGAGGGCATCCAAACACAGAAAGTTCCCAGTGCTTCTAAGCAACTGGTTCCACTATTGATTTTTTACAAAATTCACATCCGACTAGAAGCTGCCTTCCTGTCACTTAGATCCCTTGTTCCATGTTCCACCCAGTATAGTGGTGTAAGCTTTCAGACCACAAAGGTCACTTTGTCAGATGAACAAAGCTGGAGACGGGGAAGTCTTTTTCCCCCACCGAAGGATAGATTCTTTTCTGAAGCGTTTATTCAAAGCCACAAGTTAAACAAGGATTAGGTTATCTTTTCATATCTTTAAGCTGCCTGCTTTCCTTCCCGCTTCTCTCCTTTTCCCTCCACCCATGTAGGCAACAGGGAAAATTGATGCCAATTGCATGCAGAGAGAAGTTTTGAACTTAGGTTGTTTGTCCCTGCAAAGTTCTCACCAAATTGGAACGAATTTCTAAGCTCAAAATTAAGCGTAGAAGATGAAAAGGCCGGTGAAGGCTAGATGTGCAGCAGCAGGCTGCACATTTGACCTTGTGAAATGCAAACAGATACAAACGTAATCAAGAAGGCAAGTGGTAATTGGCAATCAGGACAATTAATTCATTTCTACTTTTCTGCTTGTTTGTGGAGGTGTCCACTTCACAAGGACAAAGAAAACTCTTGTTTAAGAATAGAATTGTTTAAAGGTGCCACGAGAGCTTTGTTATTTAAAAAAGAACCATCTTATGTCTAGGCTGGGCAAACCACTCTCAGCTCAGAAGGTCAGGCCTGATCCATGGATAGAAAACCAGGAAACTCTTGTATACTAGGCTAGAAAATTATACAAAAGAAAAAGAGGCAATGACAAAGCCCCTTTGAATTAAACGCCAGGAAAATTGCATAGATGTGGCCATGTAGTCATTAGAAAAAGATCGATTCAATGGCATTTTCACCTTTAAACTTAACTAGAATAGCAATAGCACTTAGGCTTATATATTTTTCACAATGCTTTACAGCCCTCTCTAAGCTGTTTACAGAGTCAGCATAATAATGCTCCCAACAATCTGGGTCCTCATTTTACCAACCTCGGAAAGGTGGAAGGCTGAGTCAATCTTGAACCAAGGAGATTTGAACTGCTGAACTGCTTACAGCTGGCAATCAGCAGAATTAGCCTGCAATAGTGCATTTTAATCACTACACCACCAGAGCTCATACTAGATCCATGCTTTTCACTAGCACTGTGTTTTGGATTTTTAAAAGGTGCCATAGTTGGTATAGGCTCCATACTGCACATCAGTGCTTCAGACTATGACTAAGAAAAAGTTCTTTCAATCCTTTCTTTTGTGTCTTCATCCTAATGAAAATTGTTACTGCCTGCATCGACTTGCTCAGTAGGTTCTGTTTATTTGTTCATTTGTTACTTTATTTTGACAGTAAGACAGAAGCAAAGAAAATTATTGGCTGAAAATTAAAGGATAGATAAAAGATATACTGCAATTCGATTTAGAATTAAAACCAGAGACCTATCTTCTAGGGCTTGTTAGAGGGCAACACGTAAAATCAAAATACTACCTGATCATCCATATAATAACTGCAGCGAGATTAGCCTACGCACAAATATGGAAAGATAATAACCTCCCAACAGATAATATGAACATAAAGAAACTTATGGATTGTGCTGAAATGTCCAGGCTCACTTGTGAACTACAAAATAAACAAGAGAAAGACTTTTATACAATTTGGGAAAAATGTTATGAATGGCTTAAAACCAGAAGAAATAACTAATAAACAAGTAAGTAATATATGGATATAATTGATAACTATAAATAACACAATAAAATATAAACAATTGATATATGGATTAGATAAAGCAATAAGGAGATATATAGAGTTTGCTTTTTGATCCACCAGGAATGCAAACAAAATGGAAATGATGTACTATGTAACCATTTTCCTTTCTTTTTCTATTTTCTTTTTCTTCTATTTTCTTTTCTCTCTTTTTCTCTCTCTGTCCATCTTTCTTGTTTCTCTTTCTTCTCTTTTGCTAGGTTTTTCCCTTTTTCCCTTCTCCCTACCCTTTCTTTTCTTTCTCTTAATTACATGTTTGTAATAGTCGTTTGCTATTCTTTTTGAATTGTATTGTTTTTCTATTTGTGAATAAAAACCTATTTTAAAAAAGAAAAAGAAAAAAGAAAATCTTTATAAGGAGGATAGCAGGAGGTGTCAAGCGCAAAAAACCTGCCAGGAAACGCTGCTGCTATCCTTGTCACCATTCTTCAGTTCTCTTGTCCCCGTACTTATTTTTGTAAGCAACAAGACATGGATGTTCATAAGCAATTCAAAAGAATGCTACAATTGCAGTCTTATAAGCCACATGTAAAAAAAAGCAGAAGAGGAACCAATAAATTATTTTCATGTAAAAATAACTGCTAAAAATATACAGTATATCCAGCTCAAGGTTGAACTAGGGAATCCTTGGTACTATCTGAGCTTGGTTGTTTGCTTGCAGGCATTTTATTATTTATTTAAAATATTTATAGATGAATAGAATAGAATTCTTTATTGGTCCAGTGTGATTGGACCAACAAGGAATTTGCCTTTGGAGTATATGCTCTCAGTGTACATAAAAGAAAAGATACATTTGTCAAGAGGTACAACACTTAATGATTGTCATATAGCCACTATTAGCCAACTCTGGGCAGCTCTCAATCAAAGATTGAAAAAATATATAAAATCATGTTAAAACTATAAAATATGATTACCGGTAATTAAAACATAAGATTATAAACATTACAAAAATATTACCCAACTAGTTAGCGCTAGGAGGGAGTTGGGTTTTTTCTCAGTTTATATATAGCATCTTGCTTAGATTTGATAAATAATTATCAAATCATTTGACTGAATTTATACAATTATATTTAGAATAAAGCTGAGTGCTTAGTTGGTATTATAAATCACATTAAGAACACAGATGTGTGTGTTGTATGCAGTGAAGGGCTATCAAAATTTTTACTACTACACTGTGGCCGTGACTTATACATATTCTTTCAACATTTTTCAGTGCAAATTGGATGCTCTGGGCTGGAGCTCCATTTTCACTACCCCCTATCTGGGCAGCAGCCCACCCCTGGTTGCATGTCATTATGATTTTCTAGGCATAATAATAATAATAATGTGATACAGAATAACTTAGAAAATATATGAGTTCTACATATTACAAATTCTGCCAATAAAGATGTTCCAATTTCTGAATTTTTCTCTGATAGCTCACGGTAGCAAAGAATTGAGTACTAGACCTGGAAGACTGGGCAGCTGGCTTAAAGTCCCCAGTGTCATTAGAGTATAATGGCTAAAAAAAATCAATGTATCCATTACAATGAAGATTGGTGTACCATAATGCAAAATAATGCATTTGTTCGATAGAACTTGCCAATACAGCTGAAAAGACTCGCTAATTGTCCTGCATGGAGTGACTGAATTTAACCTCTGTCAGTAAAATTGTATTTTGGATCCCCGTGTATAAGATTTCTAAGTAAGATTTTCTTACTTTCTTTTTCTTTTTAAAGAAACCACTTGAGCTAATTTGCTCCCTCCTGCTAAAATGCCATTATAGTCTATAGCTGCACTGACACACCAGCAAATGGGTTTTACCCTGTTTTTCTTAACAATAATTTTTGCTTGGATGATCTATTCTTGGAAAAGCACCAGTAGAAATATATCAAGTACATCAGGAAATGCTGCAGGAGGCTTGCCTCTCATTTGCTGCAACTTTATTAATCTGTCATTGAATGACTTGCTAAATCAAGAGAAATGTCACTAATCAAAAATAATGTTAGAGCAAACTGGAGGGTATTGGAGAAAAGGCATCTGAAGGCTTTGTAACTTTCTTCCGTTCTTGTAATGAGACATGAGATCCGTTCACGCTTACTTGAGCTATGTCCAGGAATGTTGCACAGAAATGTGCAAGAATAGCTGGCAGCCACACTCATTCTCAGTGAAATACAGTCCTCATCTTCCCATTTGTGTTTGCGTGTGTCTGTGTGTCTGTGTGTATATCTGTGGGGGCGGGGTGAAAGAGAGGGAGGAAGGGTGGGAGGGAGGGGAGAGATGGAGGGTATAGACACACACACACATGGGAGGCGAATGACAAGATTTGCAACATGGTGCGAATATCACAACTCATGTGTCTAAATTATTATTATTATTATTATTATTATTGTTGTTGTTGTTGTTGTTGTTGTTGTTGTTGTTGTTGTTGTTCTGTCGGGCTCTCTGGTAGACTCCTCCCAAAAATTCACAGGTACAAATTTCAGACACACACACATTCGAAAATTCAAAACAATGTTCTTTATGCTGAAAATTCACTTAACCTAAGCCCTCTTTTGGTATAGCAAAAAACACTTGTCTCCAAACAACCTGGTAATTTGTACAAGTCCCTTATCAGTTCTGTGATACTTGCAGCTGTGAGGCAATTCATAGTCCTTCTTCTTTCACAAAGTGAAACACACTTTGCCCTGGTTTAGTTTCAAAGTGGGGAAAAATCAGCACACAAAAGGTCAAAGTCAGTAAAGCAGTCACGAAACGATCAGATAATCCTCCACAATGGCCAAACCCACAGGCTGCTCTTTATAGCAGCCTCACTAATTACCACAGCCCCACCCAACCACAGGTGACCTCATTTTCTTTGACAATAATCTCTCAGTTTTTGTTGCCTATGCATTGCTATCCGCATGCGTGGCTGTATCATTAACTCTTGTTCTGAATCCAAGGAGAAGCTAGATAATTGATCTCCTTCTGAGCTGTCTGCCACACTCTCCTCCTCCCTGTCACTCATGTCTTCTTGGTCAGAGGAGCCTTCAGCAGCAGATTCCACCAGGGGCAAAACAGGCCTGCAGCATGTGGATGTCTCCCCCACATCCACAGTCCTTGGGGCAGGAGCTGGGCCAGAGCTAACCACAACAATTATTATTATTATTATTATTATTATTATTATTATTATTATTATTATTATTATTATTTATTAGATTTGTATGCTGACCCTCTCCGAAGACTCCCCTTTTCCTCCCCTTCTCATAATGGTTGGATTAGTCTGTGCACAGCACAGATCTGGTTCATGCGATTCTTCATGACAATTCTGCACAATAGCCTTAAGCTGCTTGTCTCCTGTGCTGACACTGATTGGAAATAACACCATCTTTGGAAATTGCTGTCAAGATTTCAAGCTTTGGCAATAATGCTACCTAGGTGTTCTTACTGGACAATGGTTATGCCATTGTCCCAATTGCTGAGTTTCCCTGCGTTTTTTTTTTTTTTACCCTTTCCACCTGGCCAGGAAAGAAAATAAGTGTCAATAGCTTACCTTTTTTAAAGCAGACAGAAGAAACACACAATTTCCATTTGTGGGTACAAACTGTAACTATTCATGGATCAATCCCCCTGGAAGGGACTTTAGAGACAATCTAGTCTGATTCCTCTGCTCCTTTACTTGCTTTCAATGAGTACAATACAGAAGGTCCTCAATTAATTACCACAATTGAGAGCAAAATTTCTGTTACTAAGCAAGGCAGTTCTTGCTTAGTGAGTTTTTACTGCAATATACCTGTTGTGGTTGGCTCTGGCCCAGCTCCTGCCCCAGGGAATGGAGAGGTGGATGCAGGGGAAAATTCAACATGTCACAGGCCGACAGAATCAGTTCAGAATTTAGTTTCCTCGGATGAAGAAGAAGGTGGCAGTGACTCAGCAGAGGAGGGCTTGGCACACAGCCAAGGCAGTCAATCTTCCTTATCTTCTATAGCTTCATATGATGACATTTTGGACCCACGCAAGCACAGAATTATGCGTAGAAGAGACCAAGTAAGAACATATTACAGGAAATAAGGGAGGCCACCTGTGTTTGGGTGGGGCTCCAGTAATTAGGGCTGCTGCTATAAATAGCAGCATGTGGGTTTGGCCATTGTGGAAGAATATATGTTGCAGTTTCATCAGGAATCTTGTGTGCTGGACTTTGTTGCTTTTTCACACCTTTGAAACCAAAGCAGAGCAGTGTGTGGGTGTGTCTCCCTTGTTGGAAGAAGAAGGGGTGTGAAGTTTCTTCGCAGCTGCTGGCTAAGTACTTAATGACTGCTTAAGGGAAATTGTACAGACTACCTGGTTGTTTTGGGAAGAGTGCTCTTTGCAATACAAAAAGAGTGCTTAGTTTATTTTGACTTTTGTGATAAAGAACATTGTTTTGAATTTTCAAACGTGTGTGTGTCTGAAATTTGTATCCTTGAATTTTCGGGAGGCTCCTATCAGAGAGCCCGGCAGAACAATACCCTAACTGAAACTGGACTGAAACAGGTCCAGATAATCTGTTTCCTCCAAGATTCTCTGTAGATGTTGTTCAACCATCTTTTCCACAGCCTGCTGCCCCAGAAGAAGATTGGAAACTGGCCAATAAAATATCCAGCAAAGGAGGGTCTAGTGATGACCTCTTGAGGAGAGAGTGCATCACAGTCTCTTTCAAGGCTTGTGGGACCATTCTCTCTCAAAGAGGCTGAAACCTCTACATGAATCTACCTGTGGGCACTGCCTTAATAACCAAAGTCTAATAAACAAATGGCCAAACTAACTGGCATAATAGAATAAATCCAATCCAGAAAAATATCACAAGATTGTGCCTCGGGCAATATACCTGGGCTTGCCCTATCAGCATTCAAGTCCAAGCAAATCTGAGCAACATTGGCAGATAGCGTGAATATTTCTCAATATGGCTCTGAAGATGACCCTGTGGCCTAGCCCATCCAATTGATGTGCTTGTATATAGCTTGCAACACATCTTTCCTGTGAAATAAAACAATACCTGTATGGATATTGTATCTGTCAATAGCTCACCCTAAATAGGGCTGCTGGGTGGCTATTGACAGACACAATATCCATACAGGTATTGTTCTATTTCACAGGAAAGATGTGTTGCAAGCTATATACTATTCAGAGACATTTAGGTTTAAAAATTGTTTAATAAATAACAAGCCTATTTAATAAATTACTGCTTATAACATACGGTACTCATTCTATTCTGGGTCTTTTATTGACTGAACTAAGCTCCAGTTCATTGGAGCTTATATTGTAATAAATCTAGTGGTCTTTAAAGTGTCCCCAGACCCTGCTCTTTTTGATACTGTTTTAGATTAACATGAACTGGTAAAACAATCACTCTGAATTATTTTTTCCCCTTTTGCCTTGAATCCTTTTCATTTGTAGTTCATCAGTGTCTGACCTATTCTATTCTCCTCCACTCCATTCCACTCTGTTCCTCTAATTAAGTTTAAGTTTAAGTTTAATCAGATTTGTATGCCGCCCCTCTCCGCAGACTCGGGGCGGCATACATGCACTTTGCCTTTTGAATTTGTTGGTTTTGATTTTCTTCTTAACTTTTAATGTACACTGATCAGTCTTTGGACAGCCAAATAAATGCTTTAAGTAAATAAATCTATCAGTGCAGAAATGCAGCATCATCCTGTGTTATCTTAGACATCAGTACTTATTTTCACAAAATAATATTAGTCTCAGAGGAGTTTGTTCATTTGCCAGACATGTCCTAAATATTTCTGGGCATCTGCTTTAGAGTTTACGGTTTATGGAAATCTGCCTATTCCCCACCTCTGATCTTCCTCCCTCTGTAGGGCACTTGAATCGCCTGAACAACTGAAATCAATCAGATGACTGTATCACTGTCTAACATAGACAAATTCACTTGGAAAGTAATCGTGGAGCAGACTGGATAATTATTCTTCTAAAACATGAGCCTAATGTAGCATGCAAGACAGATATCCTTGCATAGGATTGTTTTGATCACTATGAGATGCCGTTTGCAGTCCTGTCTCAGACTCAAGCCAGATCCATTTCAGGCATCCTACAGGACCACGGCAGGACCACAAAGCCATTGAGTAGAAGTCTAATGGGACAGAATGTGAAGGAATTTAGAGCTGACTTTGGGGAATGTTTGAATGATGGAGATCTGGAAAAGAGATTAACCAGTTTCAAAATGGAGGAAAGTAGGAGAAAGAAACTTGAAATAATCCTGCCTTGAAATTGTTTAGTTGAAACTAAATGAAGATAGGCTTCAATATTGTGTTATTGTATCCTATTACAATTAATGGCATTCCTGGAATCTTTGTTGTGCCTGTTTTTTGATGAAGATTTGTTGCATTTTGTCTTCCATGACTAATAATACATTGCATGGATTATTATAATAACTTCATTGCAAAAAGCTAGATCCGAAGTGTTGTGGTTGGCTCTGGCCCAGCTCCTGCCCCCAAGGAATGTGGTGGTGGATATACCTACATTTTTGTTGATATTAACCTCACTCCTAACTCCTAAGCAGATGCTGCTGTTCAGATAGCCAGCAGTTTCCTAGAGTAATAATGCTGTAGTAATAACATAGCTTTGCTAGGGAGTCAAACGGGCTAGACTGCTCTGCTTGCCATGGCGCTGGCAACAGTGTCAGCTCTTGCAACGAAAGGAGGAATATAGGATCCAGCCAAAACATTTCAAATCTCAATTAGGACATTAGGAATTAAGATGCTATGGACTGGATTGTATACAGCATCTTTAAACATGAAAATTAGAGAAGCTCTGTGGCCCATTTCTTTGAAGGAACATTTTGTGATGCACCAGACCCAACAAGATGAATGCATTCCTTAATTTCATTAACAGGAAATGAAACAATTGAATTTCAGGAGGAAAGGCTTGAATAGGGAATGGTTGTGTACATGTGTGACTGTGGTTTGTTGCAGACTTTTGCATTGGTATTAAAATTAGACTGAGAAGAGTTCCTGTGTTAAGAGAGAAGACAATATAGCTACGTTCTTAATTAGGGTTCAGCCTTTCCCCTACTATTCAAGACAATTTGCAAAGCTATTATTGATCTCAGCTGCAAACATGAAAAAGAACATTAATTAAAGCAGCATTTGTATCTGCATCTTATTGTTTTCAAGCTACTCATAGGAGCTGCTTTCTTTATAGCAAGCTACAGCATAGATTAATTGACTGATGGTTAATAATACAACAACAGCTCTTGTTAGGAAGGAATTAAGGTAGTTGCCTTTTTGGAGATGGTGTCTGGATGGTTACAGTCCAGATCTGGTATCTTATGCTCTTTTTTAATCTAATATTTTGAAGCTAGCATGATTTATATTAAAGACAGAATTAATTTTGGTTTGCTGTCAGGCTATCACTGGACTGTTGTAGTGATAGATCACAGTCCTGTTTCAGATCTTTCTCCTCTTCCTTTTCTATAGTGGCATAGCAATAGTGAAATACAATCCAGATGCTCCTCTAAGGCAACCCCATTTTAAATATTGATCACTTTTGAGTTATCTAATCTGGCAAAATTCATAATACTGTAGGCAATTTTTGATCACGATGCTCACATGATGCTTGCTTAAGCTTCACTCTTCATGGCATAGGGAATTCTTTAAAACGGAGAAAGTGGAGAGGAGAATGAATGAAAGAAAATGAACCTCGGGCTAAACAGCTACTGGTGCAACATCACAAAACTCCAGTAGCATTCACATTGGTGATTCATAAATTGTGAGGTTCTAAATCAAATTGTGGTTATTGTTATTTTGAGTATTGTTTAGTGAAAAAGGAAGGGGAAGGGAGAAATTGAAACTGAGTTTAGAAGTGAATAAATTATTTTAAGGTTCTAGGGCCATGATGGTGAACCTAAAACCTGTATGCTACTAGTGGCACACGAGCTCAGGTCCGGCATGCATGTACATGCTCTCCAGCTGCTTTTCGGGCTTTCTGTGTCCACTAAGAGTCAGCAAAGGCCTGTTTTCAGCCTCCAGAGGAGATGGGGAAGGCCATTTTTTCTCTCTCCAAGCTCCAGAGCCTTTTTAGGAGCCTGGGGAGGGTGAAAACAACCTTCCCCACCTCCCCAGAGGTCCTCCAGAGGCTGGAAACATTCTGTTTGCCAAGTTCCATTTGAACTGGAAGTTCCATTTTGCTCCCCCAAGCTTCAGAGCCTTTCTGATATCCCAAGGAGGGCAAAAACAGTCTTCCTCACTCCACACAGGCCAGAAATGGCCACTTTCCAACTTTGAGAAGTTGAGGAAGTTGGTAAATTACGCGATATTACTCCAACACTCTGCAGTCTGCATTGGTTGCCGATCAGGTTCTGGTCACAATTCAAAGTGTTGGTTATGACCTATAAAGCCCTTCATGGCACCAGACCAGAATATCTCCGGGACCACCTTCTGCCACACGAATCCCACAGAGTTGGCCTTCTCTGGGTCCCGTCGACTAAACAATGTCGTCTGGCGGGACCCAGGGGAAGAGCCTTCTCTGTGGTGGCTCCAACCCTCTGGAACCAGCTCCCCCCAGAGATTAGGATTGCCCCCACCCTCCTTGCCTTTTGTAAACTCCTTAAAACCCACCTCTGCCGTCAGACATGGGGGAATTGAAACATCTCCCCCTTGCCCATGTTGTTTTGGTGTATGATTGATTGTGTGCTTGTTTTTTATATATATTGGGGTTACTTTTATGAATTTTTTAACCTAAAACTGTAATTAGATTGGTAAATATTAGATTTGTCACTATGTACTGTTTTTGCCATTGTTGTGAGCCGCCCCGAGTCTGCGGAGAGGGGTGGCATATAAATCCAATAAATCTAATCTAATCTAATCTAAATGGGGAATTTCTGGCCTCTGGGAAGGCCATTTTTGTTCTCCCCAGGCTCCTAGAAAGGCTCTGAAGCCTGGGGGGGACAAAAAAAAAGAAAACTTCTGATTCGACCAGACAAACAGGCCATTTTTGGCCTCTGGAAGGCCTTGGAGCCATTTTTGCCCTGGCCAGGCTCCTAGAAAGGCACTGAAGCCTGGGTAGAATGAAAAAAGGAGGTGCCATTGCGTACTTAGAGGGGATGTGTCATGAACATGGCATGGAATTATGGATGTGGACATGCATGCACGCAATCTCTTCCATGTGCCACCTTTTTTGCACGCAAACCAAAAAAGGTTCTCCATCACTGCTCTAGGGAGAACTGTGAAGATATTTTTTTCATGAGCCAAAGACAATGGCAAAGGAAGAATATGATTGAGTCTAAATCAATTGGCTAGATCAGTGTTTCCCAACCGTGGCAACTTGAAAATATTTGGATTTCAACTCTCTCATGCTGGCTGGGGAATTCTGGGAGTTGAAGTCCAAATATCTTCAAGTTGCCAAGGTTGGGAAACACTGGGCTAGATAATTCTTGGGAGTTGCTTAAAACGGCTAAGAGTGAGAAACAGTGGTCTACATGAACACAAAGGCAATTTTCCAGCTGTGCATAAATGTCAATTTTTAAAAGTATTTTAGTGAACAATAGAAGTGGATAAAAATAGAGCTAAACAAAGTAATTACAAAAACCACTTTCAGTCTATAGACAGATTTCAAATTTTTAGTGAGAGATTAGAATACTCGCTCTGCCCACAAACACAGCTTGCAGACAAGAAGAGTCCTTAAATCCTGGGAGAGATGGAATTTTAAATAGATAATTACAGGAAAGAAGTCCTATCAACAGTTAAAAGAACATAGGACAGCAAAATGGAAACTCAGTGAGGAAAGGCAGTCTAGGATTGTAGGTCAGATATCTGACATGGGGGAAAAGAGGAGAAATATGTAACAGCTAC
Source organism: Erythrolamprus reginae (assembly GCF_031021105.1). Classification (NCBI taxonomy): domain Eukaryota; kingdom Metazoa; phylum Chordata; class Lepidosauria; order Squamata; family Dipsadidae; genus Erythrolamprus; species Erythrolamprus reginae. The sequence continues at coordinate 83,217,905 of NC_091951.1, forward strand.
CATGTGGGAAAGGCCACTGATGAGAAAAGAACAGTTCTTGTCTTTTCTAAAGAACCAATATTTAAATTATACAACACTTGACATCATTTAATTAAACTTCTTAGAGGGCAAATATGATGTGAATCCTGCAACTGGATTATTTGAAAGTTGCAACTTCTTGCATAGTGATTGCATGTTGCTTTGATATTGATTAGGCTACGGCTGCACAAGGTGGTACTTTAAAAAAAAGGAGACTATGAGTAGGAACAGCACATGTGAAAAAAATTGTGACTTGGTGTTAAGTTGCCAGGCAGGTATAGCTGATGACTTAACACTTGGCTTTTTGTTCTCCTGCCCACCCCCACGGCCACATGGAGACCCTATATTGAACTTTTCTAATATTAGCGTCTTGATAAAGAAAGGAAGTCAGCAATGGTAGTAGGAGGACAATTTAAGAAGGCAACAGTGACTACTGTATACATGGCTTAACACTCTTTGAACTTTCCTATTTTATCTTGGCATTAGCAAGCAGTCAGTTAACTGAAATAAGTGTTTTTAGTAGTAATAATATTTTTTTAAAAATCCATTGCCAAGTCATCTCTTAGATACATGTTTCCTAAAATTCTACAATAATAAATGTCACTGTGGAATACTGCCATCGCTTCCCACCAAATTCTCTTTCTTCACATCTGTCCCCAAACTAATCATCTCCTGAAATGAAATTTTAGCATGCATGGCTGCCTTGCTATTTTACTACCTTTTGTTGATTTATTTTCAAAATCTATTACTGGATTATTTTTGGTGAGACATACGTTGTCATAAAGTATAACATGGCACCATCCAGTGATAACAGTGAAAGATAGCAGAAAATGCAATAAATAAGGCTCAAGGAACCTTGTATAATAAAATACATGATCCTTATCAATTTACAGGAGATACCTGAACCTTCTTGGGAAAGTGGATGGAGAAACTGTGGAAAGCTACAGATTTGCTCTGTCTCTCTGGCAGCTGAAAACTCTGCTCCTGTCTACCAACCACCACCCAGAAGATTCAGAAAGAGGGCTTCCCAGAGGCAGTTTAGAAGAACCTGATGTTCTGCAGCATTCTCTAACACAGTGATTTTCAACCTTTTTTCAGCCATGGCACATTTTTTACATTTACAAAATCCTGGGTCACACGACCAACCAAAATGACACTCTAGCACAGTGCATATTATACATATATATACATCTATATACACCATCAGGATAGACATAACCAGCTGAGGCTGAGACTTCATCTAGTGGTGGCAACATTTACCTCCAGTCCTGGCCAGGATTAGAAATCAGGACTATGGGGAGGAGTAGCAGCTTCAATTACTCGCCGCAGCCACACAATGACAAGTGCGCGGCAACCCGAGTGGGGACCTTCCAGGGTGTGGATGAGAGGCAGACTGCTATTGGTTCATCACCAGTGGTTGGGATGAATCCTACAAGGTGATTGGTCAGTGAGCGTTCCCTGTGCCTCCACTTTTCCTGTTGCTGATAGCTGGAGGGATTGTGAGGGGAATGTTTATGTTCGGATGGAGGCAGCTGGCAGCAGGCTGGATAAATGGCCTCTGCAGGCCGTAGTTTGGGGACCCATGTTTAATTTCCCCATGGCACACCTGACCATGTCTCACGGCACACTAGTGTGCCGCGGCACATTGGTTGAAAAACACTGCTCTAACACACAAGAAACAGTGTTTAGATTTTCCAAATCTCAGCAATGGAAAATGTGTGAAAAAATTGTCCTTCTTCTTCTCCTCCCAGCCAGTGTGAGCTTAGTAGTGAACCTTTGACATACGTGTCAAAGTTGACATGCCATGATGTTTTGGGCATTCACCAATCCCAGACAGCAACAATTCTCCTGGATGGAATTAAAGAAGCAAAAGTACAAGAAATATGTGACTCTACTCAGAGCTTAAAATGGGTGCTCATCATCTGTATCAGCACGTAAACTGTCATCTTCAGAATTGTGATTGGTGGTGACATAAAAGAGAGACAACTTGCAAAATGTGGTAGAAATGCAGCAGCCACCCAGTTCAGTTGTCTTCCAACACTTCCAACACAGGGATAGCCCAGAGGATATCTGTGAATGCAGTCGCCAAAATCAGCATTTGTGTCCCAAAGTGCTCTTCCAAAAGGCAACCCGACTTTCTTGGATATTTTTCCCTCTTGAAAACACTTCACTTCTCATCCAAGAAGCTTCTTCAGTTCAGAACTGAACTAAAGCTTCTTGGAGGAGAAACAAAATGCTTTCAAAGAAAAAGAACAAGAAAATCCAGTGTGGGCACTCATGCATGCTCTTTCTGCACCTGAGGAAAACAAGGTTCGCCCTCACTGACCTAGATGATTGAGAATCCCCATAGACATATCAGCATTTGGCTGAAATCAGCATTTGTGTTTGTTGTTATCAATAAGCAATTGGTTAATCTTGAAAAAGTTTGTAACAAATTGTTGTTAAGACAGGTCGAATTGAAATCAATAGTTGTGAATTTATGAGGCACTTTGCTCATAAAACACTTTGCTTAAATGAACTACATGACAAGCGAGTTTAAGTTATTTGGCAATGTACCTGTGGAGGAAAATTTTATTTGAACATTCATCCTCCATGTTAAAACCAAAACAACATTCCTTGGCCGTATAATCTACAACCCTAACTTAATGAAATTAAAATAATAAACTGTACCAATTTTTGAATGTAAATGTGACACAGTTCGCATATAAGAATCGGTGTTTGTTGAGTAATTTGTAATTCCTCTGAAAAGGTCATGAAGCTCAAAACCTCAGGAGAAATGGATTCTGAAATTGTGAGAACTCTCGGAAAATTATAGCAGCTGTAAATTAAACTTGTGAAATGTAAATTATCCATTGGTTTCGATTTGACCTGTCTTAGCAGCTGGTTATTACAATAAATAATAATCAAATATTCATTTGAAGTTATTATGTAATTATTACTGACATTAAATATTTCTCATTTTTCATGAAATTGATTATTTATGAAAATTATCATTCCTTTGATGCTCTAACTCTGTTATGCAGGAAACTCAAATTTTAAAATCCTGACTGAATGATAACGGAAATGGTCCAGGATTCCATGGTGCATGGTAGGACTGGGTTGTTTCTGGTTTGAACTGGTTCTTAGAACTGGTAGCGCCGGTGGTGGTAAACTCAACCCACCCACCTGGGATGCTCCACCCACTAACCCAAGGCCCTTCTGTGTAAAAGTGTCATGCGCAGACATGCTCACAAACCAGTGGCAAAACATTTTACAACCCACCACTCATGCATGGACTGAGAAATATGGCATTATTGATTAATCGTTGTGCCTATTATGCAATGAAAAAGAAGCAGAACTGGAATATATAAAGAGAAACAAATAATCACTGGCCTTTGGGGGAAAAGTGGAGAAGAAAGAAAGGACTCTGTTTCTCAACAACTGAACCATGAAGGGAACTAATAACTTCCTTAAATTCTTAAAAAGCCTTACAAATTTATTGTCAGCATTGCTCATTTCATTGTTCAGTGAGAAAAGACCCTTAGTGAAGAAGATTTTATTAAAGGAAACCCTTCTTAAATGTGCTCCTTTTTGTTTCAAGATGTTTAAAATAAATATGCTGTTATTAAGCATATTTCTGATTTACCAATTAGGGGAAATACCCTAATTAATCTCAGACACATATTCAATTAAAAGGATTATTAATTATTGTTGTGATTCAGCCTGAGGCTCCTCAGGGACTGGCTGCATCTCTGCTGGATCCAGGCCCGGAGGAGGAGGACAGTGAACAGGAGGGGGAGGACCAGGCAGACGGGGAGAGGAACATCAGGAAGAGGATGAGGGGGAGCAGCCTGAGAGCCCCGGGGGGGGGGCTCTCCCCAGCAAGTAGCCTGGCTTCATTGGATAAGGAAGCACAGGCTATAATTGACATGAGACAGAGACGTGCAGCTCAGAGACGGGACCAATTAGAAAGGTATTGGCATCACTGAATTGGCAACAGCTGGGTTTGGGTGTGGTTCTCCTCAGCAGGGTTTAAAAGGCAGGCAAGCCCTTTTAGCCATGTGGAGCGTTATCAACTTGAAAGTTCTGTGACCCTGCTTTGCTTCTCGGCGTCTCTGATCTTGGCTTGTGGCCTAGAAGACTGGAAGACTTGGGGGAGGCGTATGTTTGTTATCTCCAGTGTTGTTTTTGACAGCAAGAATCCTGTTTTACTTCATGGCCTTCGTGAAACATCTTTGAAGTTTCAGCTTGTTCCTGTCTGTAAGGACATTTTCTGTTACCTGTGTTTGCTTTGAATTCTATAAACTGCCTTTGATTTTTACCAGTGTGTCTAATTCTCTTTTTGGGTTGGTGTTTGCTGGAGGGACCCAGACAGAACAATTATTATTATTATTAAATAATTGTAAATGTTTTTCAAATTATTTTGACAAAATTACTGAATTAACCTCCTGAGATTGGTTGGCCTTCCTTGCTAGATTTTCTGATTATCAGCCAATAAGAGAGCATTTCCTAAAGCTAGCAACAGTGCCAATATGGTCCATGACATATTGATATGTCTAAAGTTATGTCTTTGACCACAGCAAGGGCGGGTGATATCACAATAGCGTCATGGATTCGGATGTATCAGTACCGGTCAATAGACACCATCATCTTTTTTTCTGATTTTTTTTCTCAATGTTTTACTGTTTTGAAGTTTTTTTCTCTGCTGCTGCTCGAAAAAGGGCCCTCCCTCCTGCCCCTGGGTTTATAATTACTTTTATTCCTTTGCCCGAAGCACAACTGATCAGCTCCTCAGCTGTGTTTTGGGCTGATTCTAGCTACTAAGCATGTGCGGAAGCAAAATTGCATGAGGAGATACGCACATACGTGTGAGCATAGCGATATCATGTGTACGAAACATCACAATAATTCAATGGCAAAGATAAGTGGAACCCACCCCTGGACCACACATGTGGGCACCTAAGATAGTGTGAAAAATGGATCAGATTTCTGAAAACATTTATAGAAGCTATTGGACATTCAGGTGTGCCATTTCATTCCGTAATCTACCACAAGGTGTTGTGTGCCAAGGCAGGATTCACAGAACTTCATGATATAATGAGACTTGCAACAAAAATTGTGAATTTAATAGCTGCAGTATCCCTTCACAACTCAGTTAGAATTTTTCTAACTAAGAATAGCAACATTGCAAGAAGTTGAATCAGCATATAGTGGACTACTGATGCACAAGAATGTGAGGTAGTTGAGCTGAGAAAAAGTCCTCAAAGGATTTGTGGAGTGTTACAAAGAAATTAAGTTATTACCCATAAAAATTTGCAACAGTTTCCTCAGCACACTGATGTTTTTTACAGACTTCTTTGTTCATATAAATGAATGGAACTTAAAAGTTACATAGTTTTGCAAAATATTGACATTATGTTTGGATACAAAAAGCTTTTTTAAATGAAACGTCAAATTTTCAAATAAGATACGGAGGCTAGAACATGTATTTTCCTTGACTAAAGAAGTATTTTGAGGAGGTCAGCTGGGATTCACAAAATGAAATGAAGCCTTGCATATAAAGTACCAGCACATTTTAAATTCAATAATTGATCGGTTTTCTGGCAGGGTTAATCAATTCAGAAGTTTAGAGAAGACAATTAAAACAATTAAGTATCCGGATGTACCAGTTGACATAACTATGAAATTAAATGATTTCCAATGACAAAAAATTGAAGGATTAGAGCTGTGGTTAGCAAGAACTCCAAGTTTGTTGTTTTGTTTGTTTCTCTTTTGTTCAGTTGTGTGTGTGAGACACATTCACGGAGTACAGTTGGGCATTCTCTGAATTTTTAGCATGTGAAGCCCAAAAGGTTTGTCATCACTGGCTTAACAGGACTCTGGATAAGTCAGTGACTCTGTACTCCAGGTAATTTAGAGATGCTCTGAAAAAAGAAAAGAAAGGAGAAGGGAAAAGGGAGGAAAGAAGGAAAGGGTCAATAATACTGTAAAGTATTTTCCTGAAGCTTGAGGACAAAGGTTTCCAGCCCCTTCTTTCAAGTTACTGTCTGCATGAAACAATAGCCATAAACCATGGATTAATGCATGCTATGGATACTCTCATAGGGAGGGACTGTGATGGGTTCTAAATACCATCGCTACCAGTTCACACACATGCAACATTTCTGCACATGTGCAGAAGTGTCCAGGGTGAGTGGGCGGAGCATCCCACCGCTGCCGCTACCGATTCATAGAACCATACCGTACTAGTAGCAACCCACCACTAGGGGGATAGCTCCTGAACTGTCTCCCTGTGGTATGTCTACACTGAGATCTGTTGTTAAATTGCATGAGACCTTATAAAGGAATCTAAGCTATTTGTTTCTGTAGCTGAATCCAGGGAAAAAACAAGTATGACCCTTCCATTCAGAAACATACCACACGGTTGGAGGGTTCGGGAGTTGCATCACACTGATGATGCTTGGCGGTCTTCCATGTAAGGTGGCTTTGGCTATTACAGCAAGTTGCACCTCCAATAACAATAATAATGTATCACTGGTGGCAAATCAATATACAATGCTTCAAAGTTCATTTGTATTCTTTCGTAGGACTCGCGTTTTGAAACAGCGGCAAACGGGAAGATGTGTCATTGACATTAATAGTATCAGTCTCAACCCAAATGCTATTTTATTCGGTCCCTTAATCACTGTGAAGACATCGGGGCCAGGCTAGAAGTACTTGCTTTCCACAAGGCAAAATATCTATAATTGCTGGCACAACTGATAAGGTAATGAGGTTTTGAAAGATTACCAAACTCCTCAGTCGAGTGCTTTAATGTCCAATATAAATCAGGCCCTTACTGAGAAGGCTCAGCCATCCTTAAAGGGGAGAGAATGAACAGCCGTGGGCTTCATTGGGGATTTAGAGGAACTTGGAAAGCCTGAAGTCCTACATTGAGCTAATTGTCTCTGATCTTTTCTTCAGCTGCTTTGGAATACAAATTGCTTTCTAAAAATATTTTACATGATATTACCAACCACAATGCAGATTGTGTTCTGTATGCTGGCTGCGCTTCTAAGATATTTCTTTAGAATGTAACATGAATAATATTATTATATTTCTGGGTTTTATTCTGCACTGCTTCCCATGGTGTGAGGTGGCATTTTGTTCTCCTGCTCAAGTAGTCCAAAAGGAGTGGGGAGGGGGGGGAAAGACAAAGAAGGGGAACACAGAGCTGGAAGGAAGAAATAAGAATAAAGAGGCATAGAAGGGCAGGAGAGAGAAAGATGACAAATGGATGAGAGATAAAAGTTGGGTTCCAGCATTGACTCCATTCCTATGTGGTTTGGGATGTGCTCCTCTGAGTGACCACTCCTTAAGAAACGTAATTTAGGCTTAAGAGTCCCCTTTACTGAAAAGATTTGTAAAAATGATGGGATGGGTGTGTCCAAGGAAGCTTCGAAGAGCCAAGTTCTGGGGAGGGCAAAAGGGCAAATATTGTTAAGGAGTGTGCAGAGTTATCTCCGAGTGGTCAAAAATACACGTACACAGAGGAAACATGGAGGTTTAGCAGATATCCAGCTGATAGCCCAGAGATACAAGTAATAATTCAGTAATACAATCCAGATACATTATGTGTATAAAATATTATTTACTTTGGTAAATACCTTAGTCAAGAACAGTCCCAGTCATACACAGTTAAATCAATCAATAACTCTCAATATATATACAATACTATAAGCTTACTTGTCCAGCTTACAAATACATAAACCATCATTTGAACACACAGTTCTTACTACAGCAGAGTCACAAAGACAAAACAGAAAGAACAGAGAATAGTTGAAAGAGTGAACCACACTTCTGGCTCCCTCTTATGGCAATCCGTAACACTAGCTCTTAAAGCAATAATGTTCTAATTCATGTAATTTTATATATTGCCAAACCCAACTAGTTATATATCTAGTACTTAACAAATATGATTTTTTTTAAAGATGAGAAAGGGGCAGGGGTGGGCTATTACCCGGATGGGAAGGAATGCAGTGGGGTAGCGAAAATGAAGCTCCACCCCAGAACACCCAATTTGCACTGAAAGATGTTGAAAGAAAATGCAGGGTGTCCTGCATAAGCCACGCCCACAGTGTGGCAGTAAAAAATTTGGTAGCCCTACACTGGAAAGGAGTGAGGTAAGGTTGTATGTTGAAGTCCCAACAGTGCTTTTTTTCAAGTAGCAACTGGATTTTCTGGTTTGAAGACATTTCACTTCTCATCTAAGACGTTTCTTCAGTTCTGACTGGATGGTGAGGAATGAAAGGATTTATACTCCTTGCAGACAGCTGGTCATTTGCATCTTTTAGCAGGTCATTATGGTAACCTGGAGGTTTATCTGTGCCATCAGGGTCACCTGAGTGGTGCAAATTGGTGTGGCACCTTCTTGGAACTGTTGAAAGAGTTGGAAGTCTTGGAACTGTTGAAACTTTTAACAGTTTTAAGAAGGAATAAGTGAAAGTGTATATATCTGGGTGAAACAATGTATACAGTTAATACATAAAACCCCTCCCCTCCTCGATGGAACATTCCATGTGGCATATGTAATCATGCAGGTAGGCGGGGCGTTTGGGAACCCTTCCTGACCTGCGCAACTCAGTCCTTGGTGAGGCAGCATCCCTGGGTAGACAGGTCTGCTGCTGCTTCAAGGTACGACCTTGGAACTTTTTGGGTGTGGCCTCTCTGGATTTTGGAACCGGTTCATCATGCAACTCGACTCCTGGTGTCTCAAAAGACAGAATAGAATACACAATACAATCACAGAGTTGAAAGGGACTTTGAAAGTCTTCTATTCCAATCCTGTATCCAAGCAAAAGACGCTATACCATTCTAGTGAAATGGCTGTCCAATCCCTCCTTGGAAACCTCCAGTAATGGAGCACTAAAGGCTTCTAAAGGCAAGCCTTTCCACTGATGAATTGTTTTCTGTGTTGGGAAATTTCTCCTTAATTCCATATCCATTGCTGTAGAACTGGAGGTGTGGGGGAAAGTAATAGCGAGGAGTATCATGTATAGAAAAAAAATGGGAGGAAATTTTATGTTTGGCTTAACTTTATTTCATTGGAATGACAGCAGAATGGGATTTTTCACATTTATGTTTTCTTTCAGTTAACTTAAGAGGTTGGTGAGATAATTTGAACATTGTACCCATACTTAGTTCCCATCAAAAACCACCCTTTTCAAAGCTTTCCTTTGCATTTTAAAGAAACATTCACTGGTTGTTCCTCTTCCCGATGTAGCCTTTGGCTCTGGGCAGTGTTTTTCTACCTTGCTAACCTTAAGATGTGTGGACTTCAACTCCCAGAATTTCCCAGTCAGCATGCTAACTGGTGAATTTTGGGACTTGAAGTCCACATGTCTTAAAGAAGCATGGCTCTGGACTTTCAGGTGATTTCTTATCTGAATAATACCAGGTCTTTTCCCCACTTTTCTTTGGAGCTGACAAGGTCAACCATCTGCTAAATATGGCAATCATTGAAATGTGGACAAAATTTTTGTTCTTTCCATTAACATTGTCTGTAGCTTGGCCTTTGATAAGCAATTGGAGGAAGGTCTTTGACAGAAATCTCTCTTCCTCTACCCTCTGGAAACATTCTCTTTACTTCAGGCCAGTATTTCAACATATTTTCCATTCCCAGGCCTATTTTATCTGCCAATTACACTTTATGGCTGTAATTTGGAAACAGGTCCCTTAATATTTCATGTTCTATACAGTGCAATGCTGTCCTGATGCCATAATATGCAGAGAGGGGGAAAGAATGGAGTGCTGGGGCATCATAATATATCTGCCACATTTGGATCAAATCCAGCCACTGCTAGTGTCAGATGAAAGTTGGCTATGTGCCTGTAACAGAGGGCTGCAGGTTTTCTTTTAAAAAATAATCACAGGATAATCCTTTTGTATTTATATTTCTCCCACTATTTGGCTTTCGGCAGGTAACATGAAATCAATACAAATATTCAAAAGGATGATTTTCACCTCTGTGGTAAAATTCACCTGCTTGCTGTGGGACATCAATAATACCTTGTAGGATTGAACATGAGCACAGTGAACAGACTCTGTTGAACCATATAAGTATCTGTTTTGAACAGAGGCAAAATGCTAAATTCATAAATGGAAATTAGCCCAGTTCCTCTTCCCTTTAATGCTTTAATGTTGAGGACTGTCACCCAACTTTTTCCTTTCTTCATTCAATTGTGTCTGATTCTCAGTGACTGCCTGGACAAGTTCCTGCAGTGTTCTTCGTAAGGATTTTCAGAATGATTTGCCTTTGCCTCCTTTCTAAACAGAGACAGAAGGAGAGGGAAAGGAGAGACAGACAGACAGGCCCAAGGACATCGAGCTGGCTTTGCGCCAAGGGCAGGACTAAAACTCATGGTCTCCTGATTTGTAGACTTATGTCTTTCCCCAGCCCCATTACCTTTTCGATGGACTAACTATACCTAGATCAGTGATGGCAAACCTTTTTTCCCCTCAGGTGCTAAAAGACCGTGCTATTGTGCATATGCAGTGCCCATATCCATAATTCAATGCCTGGGGAGGGCAAAAACATCCCCCCCGGAGGCCTTCTGGAGGCCAGAAATGGCTTGTTCCCCAACTTCTGGTGAGCCCAGTAGGCTCGCATTTCACCCTCCCCAGGTTCCAAAGGCTTCCCAAAAACACACTCCCCCATCCTCCCCTGGAGGCTCTCTGGAAGCCAAAAACAACCTCCCAGAGCTTCTCTGTGAGCCAAAAATCAGCTGGTTGACATTGGCCCTGAGCTAGGGCAATGGCTCACGGGCTAGCAGATATGGCTCCACGTGCCACCTGTGGCACCCGTGCCATAGGTCCGCCATCACTGGCCTAGTTGCTTTTATAGGACTTGATTTTGAGATCCCTCCCAATCTTCATAGACCTTTTCTGAACCTTCTCCAAATTTGCCATTATCCTGTGTGAACACACAGAACTGGACACAATATTCTGAATATATGACCCAGATAGAGTAGAGAACAATTATTTCCTGTGATCTGGACTTTATATAACTTATAAAAGCATCCTAACACTTTATTTAACTTTCTAACAGATGAATCACGCTGCTGGCTTGTGTTTAACTTGTGAGCTAATTGTGAGTCCTTTCAGAAATAGTGTCGTGTAAACCATGGATTCCCCATCCCTGATTCATGGACTGACACCGGGCCACAGCATGCCAAAAATTGGTCTGTGCAAACACGTGAAGCCCCATCTGTAGGATGCAGGCAGCATGCAAAGCCACACCCCCTCCACATAACTGGTCCCTGGTTAAAAATTCTAGACCCATATTTATGTTTTATGAAGCAAAATATCATCAGAGATTCTGCTCTTGTAAGATACTCTGCATCTTTGACATGCTTCTGGTGTACTGAGATAGCCACTTTATCAAGAAAAGATAATCCTTTGAAATTCCTTTCAAGATATTTTGTGGTTTAGGGGTGGATTCTAACTTATCTCACCACCAGTTCGCTTCCTCTGCCACGTGATGGTGTGCGCATTGCTTGCTGCATGGCCATGCCATATGGGGGTGCGTGAGCAAGGGCAGAAGCCAAAAACAAGATGGCGGCACCCACGGACCAGCATCGACTTTGTGACATCACTACCAGCTTACTAATGGTTCTAAAAAATCGATTAGAACTGGAACCCACCTCTATTCTGGTTGTATAATTCGTTCCCATATCAATCAAGAGGAAGGAATAAAACTGGGGAGGGTGATTTGAAAAGTCTCTTGTTCCATATAAAAATCATCTAGTTCTGCTGGCATTTTGGACAAGCTTAATTTGGAGTTGCATATGCCTACCCATTTTCAAGTCATTTTTTTCCTAAGTTGTCTTTTGTTCTTGGGGTAACAATAATTTTAGTCCTTTTCTTCAAGAACAATAGCATATTTTTACCGGATGCAAAGATGTAAACGCACAGAATAAGATAAAATTATAGGTTAAAGAGAAGGAACTAAATGACCGTTCCGCTTAGAATAAAGCTGGAAAGGGGAGTTATAACATATCTTTGTAGAAGATGTGAATAGAGTGAAGATTCTCTCTCTCTCACCATTAAAGTATGAAAATAGAAATGGGATATTCAAAACTGATGAAAACAATTACTGCTCTACACACTGAATTATTAAATGATGGAATTAGACACCATCAGATATTAGGAGTTTACCCAATTGAGTACTATGAAATATTTCAGTAGTGATGACTGCACCTTGTTTCATGAATCACACACTGCAAATCTTAAATTCCAGAATCTTCTATCCTGTTTGTGACCCCACTTGAAATACTGTGTGATCCAGGATACTTTAACAGACAGATTTTATTTAATTTTAATTTTTACTATTATTTAAATAAATAAAATTTAAAATGCCCAGCGGAGTATTATATGGCACATTGCCACTTTCTATATCTTGACTAATTTTGTTTTATTCCTTTTGGGTATACAATGGTATCTCTACTTATGAACTAAAGTAGAAAAGTTTGTAAGAACAAGCAATTTTTCTCATAGGGTTCAAGCAAATAATGTGTGCGATTGGGGAAACTACAGGGAGGGTGGAGGCCCTGTTTCCTCCCAGGAGATTCCTATAGAGGCCCCAGGGAGGCTTCTCCCTGCCTTTTCCAGCCCTGTTTCCTCCCAGGAGATTCCTAGAGAGGTCCCACGGAGGCTTCTCCCTGTCTTTTCCAGTTATGGTTTCGCAGGCTTGGGTTTGTAAGTAGAAAATAGTTCTTGAGAAGAGGCAAAAAATTCTTGAACACCCGGTTCTTATCTAGAAAAGTTCATAAGTAGAGGCGTTCTTAGATAGAGGTACCACTGTAGTGCATATTTCATTGGGATGTGGCATTTGTGAGAGTCAGTTTGGTGAAGTGTTTGAAAGCATCAGACTAGAACCGTAGAAACTATGAGTTCTAGTCCACTGTAGTCATGAAGCCAGATGGGTGATGTTGGGTCAATCACTCCCTCTCAGCCCTAGGAAGTCAGCAGGGACAAACCACTTCTGAAATAATGCCAAGAAAACTGTAGGAACTAGGCCAGTGAACTCTAGGAGTCAACTATTTCTTGTAAAAAAAAAAAGGGAGAATGTAGCAAGTGGGGGGATTTGTCCTATTACTATATCAGTGATAGAAACCATTGTGATAATGGCTGGCAAATACAAAAATAAATGTACTTCCCTTCCGAAAATTAAAAAATTATAATTAAAAAATGTGTGGATTGGAAATTGTTCACTATTTCACTGTCAGAAGTAAATTGTCCTGTCATTATTTCAGTGACAGAAGTCACTGTGTCAATGGGAGGGTTTAATTAAAAAGTGATTGTTATTATTTTAGCTAAACACAAAACGAACATATCTGAGTGAATAGGGCATGAAATTGATTCCTTTAAATGTTCCTGATTAAACTCTTCCATCTCTTTGTTCTTTGTATTTTACTGCAACTTTGATTCCCCCTCCCACTGCGTCAAATATTAAGAGAGAGCACATTAGTATTCATGGTTTTAGAAAACTGCATAAATCTTTAATATTTACACTTGGTATTTAATAAAGAAGATAAAAGATAATGATTCTGTTTTCTTGCATTTTTGGTGAAATAATGGGGCTGAGCTATCAATAATCAATTACTAGAAGCTTTGTTTGTTTTAAACATTTAATACAAGTGCCGTCACTTCCACTTTGAAAATCAGATGGTGAGCTTCAGTCTGCCTTTTTCGTAGATTTCTAAACTACTGAGCTCATCACAAATTAAAGTAGGTTGGCGCAAGGCAACTTTCCCTGAGATTGGCTGTTTGCTTGCAGACATTTCATTACCCGACCAGGTAATGTGACATCTTCAACAGCCAGCTAGAAGACAGTGGAGTTTACTTTCTGTTTATACTGTATATAACAGCTTTCTTGTCAATGTTAATGTTATACTGTATGTAACAGCTTTCCTATCAATGTTGATTGTGACTTTCTCCATGGCAGTTAATGATTAGGCTGTTGTTTATTGCTTGTTTGTTGTTCCAAATTGGTTATTCCTTGATTAGATTATTGTTTACTGCTTGATCTTTTGCCTAGTGCTAATCCCTGCTTACTTGGATGTTGATTGCTGGAGTGGATATGTGTTGGTCTTTTTGTTACCCTTTTAGCTTTTTTTTAAAATTGTCTCTTTTGAATGATGTTTCAATATGGTTTATTTCTATGCAACTGTAATAAATAAATAAATAAATAAATAAATAAATAAATAAATACTCTAGAATTTTTGGATTTAGTTTGATCTATGATGCTCACACCTTTCCACTTGGTTCCATGGTTAAGTTTGTCCATGTGTGATGAAATTGAGGAGTTTTTATTGTGTCTTCCGATTGCTAGTTGGTGTACGTGTATGCGCTCTGCTAGTGTTCTGTCTCTCTTACATTAGTGGCTGTTGTAGCATTTACACTGTATATTACAGATGACATGTTTTGTAGGGCTTGATTTGTTTTATTGCTGTAGCGATGTCTTATGGTTATAATAGTCAGCTGGCTATTTCTAAGTTGTTTTTGATGTATGCTAGTATAATCCTTTTCATAACGTGTGCTGGTTGAGTTATATTGGGTTGAATGGTCAAGCACTTTTTGATAGACGCTTGGGCATCCATTCTGTGAGAAGCTGTTGTATAGGCAATCTGTTTCTTGACTGAAGGTGTCCTGCGTTGCTGCAGCGCATTTGTGATCATCTGAATAATGTTTTTAAACAGCTCTTCTAGTAGGAGACGGAGTGGTTTCTTTGGAAATAGAACACTTAGTTAGTGTGATAAGACTTGTGTTTCAATTTTGTAGCCATTTCCTCTGCTGATGACAATATCCAGAAAGGGTCATGTGTATTTTCTTCTTCCTGTGTGAATTTTATTCCTTTGAAAAAGATTTTTGTGTCTCCTCTGTTCTGGTTTCTGGTAGAAGTTTAGTAATTACAAATAACTCTCATTAAATGCATCATTTCATGAATAAAGCAACTCCGTTTATTTCTCTGCTCTCCTATACTTCAATACATTCCAGACATCACTCGGTCTGTTATCTCTCTCTTAGCCGCATTTCTCACATTCCTTTTCCTACTTCACTAGACAAGATTTATTTCCTAACTGCATAGCTTTAAAAAGACAGCAGCACTGACTAAATACAATACAAAATACTTTGGCTTACTTTAGCGTGGTGAAAACAGATCCATATTTCTTTTCAGCAACGTTGAAACTCCACCCTTCTTCTCCATTAGCCTCCTGATGTGCCAAATACCTCACTACAATATTTAACCCATTCCTCTCCTTAATATCTTCTTCCAGACCTTTGCTCTCTACATTTCTGAATCCTTCTGAATTTAGGGTTAACCCAGGGTGCGTCTGATTCTCCCTCACTAGATCCTGAACACCTGTTCTACTACCTGTAACCTCGGGCCCCCCACTACTTCATAAACACTATCTGAATCTGAGTCCTCAATATCTTCACCATCCTCCAACTGATCAGGAGTATGTACAACATTCTCTAGTTGTTCCTTCTTTTATTATGAAAAAGGTGTTTATTTATCACATCCGTACTTTGATTATATGTGTGTGAGAGCTATAATTTTAGATACTGCATTACAGACTCTGCTATGAGTACATGACTTGTTGGTATATTTGTCCATCAAACTGGAAATAGTAATACAGAGTTCAATGAGGTCCACGATTCAGATATTTCAATCTCTGATTAGGTCTGGTGTGTTCTATAGTATACATCATAGTATGTTACATGCTATATACCCATGATGGTGAACCTATGGCACATGTGCCACAAGTGGCATGTGGAGCCATATCTGAGGGCACATGAGGCATTGCCCTATGTCAGCTGTAGTGCACTGGCCAGATAATTTTTGGACTTCCAGAGGACAGGGGGAGGTCATTTTCGTCTTCCCCAGGCTTCAGGAAAGCCTCTGGAGCCTGTGGATGGCAAAAAATGGAGCCAATGTGTTGAGTTGTGGGAATAACATCAGGAGACAGACTTCACAGGAACAGTTTTTTACTAGGCAAACTCTCTGTACAACCAACAATTTGCAGTCTGACAGTTAGCCTTTTTATAGGGAGCTGTCAGATGCCTCAACCAATAGTGTTTGAGCATTCTCCTGCTCAAACGCTGGACCTGGATGAAACCATGTATATAGTTAATACATTAAACCCCTCCCCTCCTCAATGGAGAATTCTATGCAGTGTCAGCAGGTAGGCAGGGTGTTTGGGAACCCTCCCTGACCTGTGCAGCTCAGTCATTGGTGAGGCAGCATCCTGTGCAGACAGATCTTCTGCTGCTCTGAGGTCTGAGCTTGGAAGCTCCTGGGACTATTCAAGCATGGCCTCTTTGGATTTTGGAACCAATTCATCACGTGATTGCCCCTGGACTCCTGGTGCATCAAGTAGATCTTCTGGCTCCATCAGGCTTGAGTTGGTTGCCCTGATCCTGGCTAAAAATGTCCTGGAATTCCTCAAACAGGTTGTCGAAAGCAGTGTGGGCAATGGAGCTGATGCTGGTCACCCCTGGGCTAAGGCCGTTGAACCAATCCAAGCCCAGGAGGTTTGAAAAATTACCACTGTTGTGGTTAGCTCTGGCCCAGCTCCTGCCCCAAGGACTGTGGATGTGTGGGAGACATCCACATGCTGCAGGCCTGTTTTGCCCCCTGTGGAATCTGATGATGAAGGCTCCTCTGACCAAGAAGACATGAGTGACAGGGAGGAGGAGAGTGTGGCAGACAGCTCAGAAAGAGATTATTATTATTATTATTATTATTATTATTATTATTATTATTATTATTATTATATTATTATTATTATTATTATTATTATTATTATTATTATTATTATTAATATTTGTATGCCGCCCCTCTCCGCAGACTCTATCTATCTCCTCCTTGGATTCACAACAAGAGTTAATGATACAGCCACGCATGTGGAGAGCGATGCATAGGCAACAACAACTGAGAGATTATTATCAAAGAAAACGAGGCCACCTGTGGTTGGGTGGGGCTGTAGTAATTAGTGAGGCTGCTATAAATAGCAGCCTGTGGGTTTGGCCATTGTGGAGGATTATCTAATCGTTGTGTTTCGTGACTGCTTTACTGACTGACCTTTTGTGTGCTGATTTTTCCCCGCTTTGAAACTAAACCAGAGCAAAGTGTGTTTCACTTTGTGAAAGAAGAAGGACTGGGAATTGCCTCACAGCTGCAAGTATCACAGAACTGATAAGGGACTTGTACAAATTACCAGTTTGTTTGGAGACGAGTGCTCTTTGCTATACCAAAAGAGGGCTTGGTTTAAGTGAATTTTCATTATAAAGAACATTGTTTTGAATTTTCAAACGTGTGTGTGTCTGAAATTTGTACCTGTGAATTTTTGGGAGGAGTCTACCAGAGAGCCCGACAGAACAACCACTAAATACGGTGAGCTCTAGGGGCTCCTCAAAACAGTTGAACAGGAACAGGCCTTGACCGACTATGGGAATGCAATTCCGCTGGTAGTTAGAGAGTTTGATGTGGTGCTGCTTGAGGTGGCTCTTCTTGATGCTCAGAAGGGTGAGCTTCGGGGTTTGCCAGGAGACAATGGATACTGCAGAGTCCACCTCCATTAGACATGGAGCACCATCAATTGACATGGTGATGGTCAATTTGTTCTTGCAGGGCCGACTGTCCCAGCTGAAACGAGTATGGTTAGTGTCCGGCTGGCTCTGCACTGTGGCCTTTCAGTGCAGTTTATAGGTTTTTTGCTGAAAAGAATTTGACAGTTCATTGTGTGTGGCATCAGGTGCAAGTGCACGGGAGGCAGGCAACATTACGTGACAAACTCTGGCCAAATATTCTTGCCACTCGCACCACTTGCAAATGTCATCGTGGAAATGGCATGACTCCCTTAGATGCTGCCCCCCAGCACAGGCAGCTCTTTTGTCCTCTGCCTTGGACTAATGCCTCCAATCCGTGCAAAAGACTTCCTCGTTGCTACTTGTCGATTCTTCTTAGGTGTCTTTGTGCACCAAGGCTGGTGGCTTGGCTTCAGCTTTGGCAGCAGAGAATTTGTGAAGTGATTCAGTGGCCTTAGACAATGATTCTGCTGCCTTGGCTTTGTCCAGAGCAAAGGCTTGGGTCAGATTGGCTCTCACAAGCAGCCAGTGCTGGAGGGGAATGTCTTGGACGCCGCACATAAGTTGGTCAAGCAAAATATCATTTAAGCCCCCAAAGTCGCAGGGATCTGTGACATTATGGAGGGCAGCAATGTATTAGTTTATTGTCTCACTCTCCTGCTGGATTTGCTGCTGGAATTCATAGAGCCGGACAACTTGTGACGGAGTGGGAGTGTAATGGGTTTCCAAGGTTCACATTGCACTGGAGTTGGGTCTGACAAGGCCCCCGCTGTGTCAAACACTTAAGAAAAGTGCTCTTTTTCTGTTATCTGTCAGACCCAACAGATCATTAGCTTCTAGGAAGCAATCAAATCTCGTTACATACATCTTCCATTTCTCCTTCGCCGGGTTGAATGGCACTGGTGGGTGGAAGAGAAACATGCTTGATCAGTTGTCAGTGGCATCTTCCAAAAGCCACCTGGCTAGTTGCAATGCCTAAAGGGTCCAATCATTTTCGTTCTCCAGCTCCCAAGCCCTAATCACTACTGTTGAGTTGCGGGAATAATGACAGGAGACAGACTTTCATGGGGACACTTCTTTACTAGGCAACTTCTCTGTACAACCAGACACTTGCAATTTGACAGCTAATCTGACACTTGCAGTCTGACAGCGAGTTAGATGCCTCAGCCTATAACGTTTGAGCATTCTCCTATTCAAATACTGGACCTGGATGAAACCACGTATTCAGTTATTACATAACACAATGGGCCTACGGAAGTTCAGAAACAAACTTCTGGTTGGGCCATTGGGGCGTTTTTCAGTCTCAAACGCACAATCTTTTGGCACCCAAGCAAAAAAAATTCACCATCACTAAAATAAACATATTAAAGAAGATGCCATCTCCACCCCATTGTTTATTAGTTCCTCCTTAAATGATTTTTGGTAATTTTAATACATATCATTTATTGTTTAATGTTTTAAATTGTTGTTTTCATATAGTTGAAAGCCATCCAAAGTTGCTTGAAAGAGAGATGGATGGCATATAAATTTAATAGACAAATATAAAATAGCATAGCTTCTATTCCTTCACTAGTTCTGTGTAAATGGATGAAAAGACTGCTGTGATATCAAATGGCAACATAATCCCATCTTTTTCTATTATTAAATCTTTGATTTTCTGCAGGCATGGTAGCGAGGAGTTGATAGAATATTCACTCTGCTCTCTGAGATGTCCACACTTTGAAGATAGACTTTACTCTCCCTAGTTCCTTCTGATAGGACATGAATAGCTTCCCTTGATTCTAGTTTGACTAAAGCAAGTTTCTCCTGTATTTGATTTGAAATACTGATTTAAATTCAACACTGGTAACATTACCCTGTATTGTGCTGAAGGTGGTAAGAGAGGAGATAGAATAACAGAATTTGGAAGGAGAAAGAAGGAGTTGGATGCTGCAGAATAATGCAGAATAAAGAATTTGGTGCTCCACCTTTGTAATTTAATGCTTATTAGCATTAGCTCCTTGATAACTATTTGAGCAAATCCCCAGCTTGTCTAATTTTAGCTCTTATACTCTACAAAACCACAACCTCAATTCCAAAATAATAAAATCAGTACAACTATACCTTGGCTAAGAGAAAAACAAAATCATCGTGAGGTAACGTTTATTTGAAACACAACTGACCCAAAAACCTCAGTCTATGTAATTAAAATAATGTACTGAAGGATATAACAACTAAGCAAAATGTTGATTTTAGACAACCCTAAGACCTGTTGGGTCATCTTTTAAGAAAGATGTCGTGCAGGATGATGTGACCAGAGTGCACATTAAATTTTAGGCAGATTGTATATTTTTATCCCACTGCTGGACAAACTGTGAATAAAAATTGCCTGAATGTTGTGCAAATTTCATTTCTAGAGGAAGAGGAGGTTCCAGATTTTTCATGCATTCTTTAAGTAAACCAATTTTAAGTTAAACATTGTTATGGTGTAATGCACATATAATGGAATAGCTTGAAGATATGAATAGAAAGAATGAGAGTTTTAATAGTATACAGATACTTGCACTAAGAGATTGACAGATAATATCACATATAGCAACAAAATATCTATGATGAAAGACATCAAAAGACTCACTCTTCTTGAGAAAAAAATGTGCAACACTCAATCCAATGAGTTTATGTCACTTGCAAGGTGTCTTACTTTTAATTCACATTGGCTACTGTATGAAGGCTTTAACCAAAAAAATTAATCAGTATTGCATTTTCTAAGAAATCTTGTTTGCTGCTATCACTAGATGCTACATTAGATTAATATTGCAAAGTTATCATGTTTTATATACATCATATTTTGACAACTACAATGAATTTTAGAAGGGATCAAGTGGAGGTGATCTGACTTTCCATTCAATTTTTTGGACTGTGTTGAATCATCAAGGATTTTCATGAAAATCCTTTTTATGGATGCTGCTAAAAGCCTTTCAGAAAATTAAGACGCTGAGAATGTTCTCAATAGATAGGCAGGCCTCAATTTGTGACCAGAAGGGAGCACAACATTTCCAAGGCAGTTCTTCAGTAAGTTGTGCCTCATTTTATGACATTTTTGCCACAGTTGTTAAGTGAATCGTTGTAGTTGTTAAGTGAATTGTATGGTCTTTAAGCCAATCTGTCTTCCCCCATTGACTTAGCTTGTCGGAAGCCAGCTAGGAAGGAAGAGCTGGGGTGGCGCAGTGGTTAGACTCCATGCCTGGTTGGATATCTCAAGAAGCAGGGTATGTCAAGGTTTTGCAGGGCAAATACCTGCGTTGCTAAGCATTCAGCCCCCCACCCTTCCTTGCTAAGAGCAAGGGGTGGTGCAGTGGTTAGAGTGCAGCATTGCAGGCTACTTCAGCTAACTGCTGGCTGTAGTTCAGCAGTTCAAATCTCACCACCGGCTCAAGGTTGACTCAGCCTTCCAACTTTCCGAGGTGGGTAAAATGAGGACCCAGATGGTTGAGGGAAATATGCTGATTCTGTAAACTGCATAGAGAGAGTTGTAAAAGCACTATGAAGCAGTATATAAGTCTTAATGCTATTGCTATTACAATGGTGATCGTATGAATCCAGGACAGTGCAAATGTCATAAATACATTGCCAATGTTGTGCGTGTTCCCTGTCAGCCTCAGGAAGTGTCAGATTTGGAGGAAGATGAGGAGACAGAAGCTTTAATGTACCCTAATTTAAGAGAGTTGTCCAAGAGGAATGGAGATGAGGGCGTAGGTGAAAATGAGTTAGGTGTTAGCATGGAAAGCAGTCCATCTTCAGAGAGTGGGGGGGGGGGGGGTAGCTGACAGTCCCTGGTTGAACATGAGATTTAGGAGATTCGCAAAAAGAAGGGAGGAGATGTTTGGAAAAAAGTTTTGAATCTGCAAGTTTAGAATTGTGTAAATCAATCAATGCGTCATATCCGGAAATATATCGGAAATGAAGCCGCTTTGGGTCAAACTGCGTATTGGAATATGGTCTCATTCCTGGCCTCCGAGAAGTAAGCTTTTGATATATTATGATAAACTCTACAAATTTAGACTCAAGAGATAAGATGCTAGCAAGAAGACTATTCTCTGCTCATTAGAAAGGATTTATAGCTTTATAAACTCAGCTTGTTAGATTTAGAATGTGTTTTCTCATAGCAGCATTGTAACTCTGACAATCTTCCCAGTGAAGTAGAGAAACAAAGATTTGATCAGAACAGTCAGTGGCCAAGTGCCCAAATTTTGATCACAATCTGGATGTTACAACAGATTCAAGTGTGAAAAACAAGTAATCAGTTACCTTTTTCAGTGCTGTTGTAAGTTTATGCAGCAACAAAACAAATGATTGCAGGTGGAGAACTACCTGTATAGAATTTCTTTCTACACTTGTAAAAACAAGAGTTGATTAATGCGTCTCTTATTGAAATCAGCCACATCATGCTATTTGACTGAGAAGTCGAGGGCATGGAAGACTTCAACTGAAACTATGTTCTTCTGTGAAAGAGAACATTTCACAGTTGCTTAAGTGAAGAGGACACTGTGTCATTTCACAGCCCTTGTTAATATGGTTTGATTTTTTTTTTAAAGTGTTAATGGCAAAACATTGCACTTTGGACTGGTAGAATGCCATCCACTCTGCTTGCTATAGGAAGTCTCAGTAAACGATCATTAGAATAACTGGCTGCAAAAGGTGAGCTCAGTCAAGTGCAGCTGCATTTTATATAACAAAATAAATGTTAAAAAAAAGGCCAGATCCACTTGATCTATTCTAGCCACAGGCAAGAAGTTGCTAATGTTACCCTTCCCCACTAGAGTAACATATACTTCTCAATCATTAGCAAGAAGTTGATCAATATCAGGACACCACATTATTATAGAGTGGTTGGCTTTAAAGAAATTAAGAGATTTCTGACAATTATGGGGCTGCCTGTCAACATTTATTCTGGCTTATGACAAGCTAGATAGTGTAGCTTTGCGAAACTCAGAAATCAGGTTTGGGGAGTCAGAGAAAGGTTAGCATCAACACCCCAGTAATTACGTTCCCACCGTGTGTAGTAAATTGCCCTGGTGGGTCCCATGGGGGAAATTCAACTTTTCTGAAAGGAACTTTTGGGAGGTGATTATCCCTGTGCTTGGTTTTGCTGACACAAATTTGAACTTTCACTGTTATGGTATAACTTATCCAACAATTTACAGTTGTTCTATGCAATTAGAAAAACTAGCACAACTCTTGGGTTATTAAAAAAGGTGAAACCTCGGGGAAACTTAGGAAGTTGTACTATCTTGGCTTCTGGTTGGGAATCAATTCTGGCAAATGCCAGTTAGTTGTTTATGTTAGAAACTTCTTATCAGAGGTTTATGCTGGGAAAGTTGAAAAATCAGACCAGCTCCTAGTCCCTCTTGAAGCAGAGTGAAACTTCTCTCTTCAGGAAGGAACCAGCACCTTCAAAGTGGCATCAGTGGTGGGTTTCACTTACCTGCAAACCAGGGTGCTGCATGTGTATCCTCTTGATTTGGGCATGCCTACATGCACGTCTTTTGCGATTTTGCTTCCTTGCATGCCCAGGAAGCAAAAATGTGGCAAAATCTCACAACGAGATGCTCGCCTGTGCACGATTTCGGCAATGTTTTTATTCCACGCATACACTGAAGCAAAATATCATTGAAATCTCACACCCGCAAGCATCAGACTCAAACTCAACACGGATAAGATGGAGTGGCTGTGGGTTCTGCCTCCCAAGGACAATTCTATCTGTCCATCCATTACCCTGGGGGGGGGGAGAATCATTGACCCCCTCAGAGAGGGTTCGCAACTTGGGCGTCCTCCTCGATCCAGAGCTCACATTAGAGAAACATCTTTCAGCTGTGGCGAGGGGGGCGTTTGCCCAGGTTCACCTGGTGCACCAGTTGTGGCCCTATCTGGACCGTGACTCACTGCTCACAGTCACTCATGCCCTCATCACCTCGAGGTTCGACTACTGTAATGCTCTCTACATGGGGCTACCTTTGAAAAGTGTTCGGAAACTTCAGATCGTGCAGAATGCAGCTGCGAGAGCAATCATGGGCTTCCCTAGGTATGCCCATATTACTCCAACACTCCGCAGTCTGCATTGGTTGCCAATCAATTTCTGGTCACAAGTCAAAGTGTTGGTTATGACCTATAAAGCCCTTCATGGCACTGGACCAGAATATCTCCGTGACCACCTTCTGCCGCACGAATCCCAGCGACCGGTTAGGTCCCACAGAGTTGGCCTTCTCCGGGTCCCGTCGACTAAACAATGTCGTCTGGCAGGACCCAGGGTAAGAGCTTTCTCTGTGGTGGCTCCGACCCTCTGGAACCAGCTCCCCCCAGAGATTAGGATTGCCCCAACCCTCCTTGTCTTTCGTAAACTCCTTAAAACCCACCTCTGCCATCAGGCATGGGGGAATTGAAACATCTCCCCCTTGCCCATGTTGTTTTGGTGTATGATTGATTGTGTGCTTGTTTTTTATATATATTGGGGTTGCTTTTCTGAATTTTTTAACCTAAAACTGTAATTAGATTGGTAAATATTAGATTTGTCACTATGTACTGTTTTTGCCATTGTTGTGAACCGACCCGAGTCTGCGGAGAGGGGCGGCATATAAATCCAATAAATCTAATCTAAATCTAATCTAATCCCCTCATGAGATTTTGCTTCTGCACATGCGCAGGAAGCAAAAAAGCTGAAAAATTCAGAAAAAAAGTTGGTGCCACCCAATGGACCAGCACTGGAGTGGTCGCATGCAAATTGCGCAATCTGGCAGCTGCTACCAGAACAGAGTCACCTACTCCATTGGATTCCATTGGTAGGAATCCACCATTGACATTTACAGTCCTTTGTGGTGAAATGAGGAAACTTGAAAAAAATAAGGTTCTACATTTAGGCAAGAAAAACCAAGTGCACACGTATAGAATAGATGGCACCTGGCTCAATAGTAGTAACTGTGACAGGGATCTTGGAGTCCTAGTGGACAATCATTTAAATATGAACCAACAGTGTGCTGCAGCTGCCGAAAAAGCCAACACAGTCATAGGTTGCATTCTCAGAGGACTAGAAACAAAATCACATTAACTTTGTACCACTTTGTAATGCCTTAGTAAGGCCATACTTGGAATATTGCATTCAGTTTTGGTTGCCACAATATATAAAAAAGAAGACCTCCAAAATCCCCTCCAACTTTGTTATTCTATTATATCTCCTGAACCGACTAAAACCAGAGCATTTATTTTCTATTTTGATGTGATTAAGGCTCAAAATGTCTGTTTAAAATCTGTCAAATATTTAGGGAACACAGTTTGTCCCTTAAAATTCTCAGATTTTATTAGAAACAGATTTCTAATAATATAATAGTGTCACCAGTCATACATTGCTATAGCTCTCAGGAGCTAAGCAAATAAAACCTGCATCCTTCTGTCTACTACAAAGTTATTTGTTTCTATTTTAAAATGTCAGTATTAGAAAGCAATCAATATTTGAACTCTTCTGCCAGCAAACAAATACCTGCAGCAGGCTGGCACCGTGTCCCATCTTATTTCAATCGTATTGCTGTTAATCTAGCATCAGACTGCAGATGTATTAATCCAGCACCAACCTAAATCCCTAAAGCACAACTAATGGGATGATAGGAGTATGGTTCAATAAACCTAGAAATGACTGGTTGGAGAAGGATGTGAAGATATTGGGCCATCTTCATCAAAAGGAACTCAATAGAACTACACAATCTAAATTCAATTTCAGAGTGTATTCCATGTTTTGAATGCAGAAACTCCAAATTCCTTGCATTTCCGCTTGACGGTATGATGTAAAAGTTTTCTACAATGAGCTTTTGAAATTTTATAAACATGAGAGTAAATAAAAATGTGCTACATATAAGTATCTGATCATCTATATGACAGTGTAGGTGTCATGTTTAGATGGTTATTGATAGTTTGTTCCATGCTATTTTTCTCTCTCTCTTAAATTCAGAAAACAGTGAGAATATTCCAGATTTCTTCCTTATCTCAACTCCAGTTATGGTTACGACACTATAAAAAAAGATGTGGCGATCTAGAAAAACTGCGGAGGAGAGCAACCAGGATGATTATGGGAATGGAAACTAAAACATTTGAAGAACAGTTACAGGAACTGGGCATGGCTAATTTAGTGAAGAGAAGGACCACAGGAGACATGATAGCAGTGTTCCAATATTTGAGTGACTGCCACAGAGAGGAGGGAGTCAAGCTATTTTCCAAAGTACTTGAAGGCCAGAAAAATGGATGGAAACTGACCAAGGAGAGATTCAACCTAGAAATAAGAAGGAACTTTCTGACAGTCAGAACAATCAACCAATGGAACACCTTGCTTTCAGAAGTTGTGAGAGCTTCATCACTTGAAGCTTTCTAGAAGAGATTAGACTGCCATTTATCAAAAATGGTATCCTGCTTGGGGGGGAGGATGGACTAGATAACCTATAAGGTCCCTTCCAACTTTGCTAATCCATTAAAAATATTTCTCAAATCTTTGATTTATCGCTATCAACTCTGTAACATCATGTGATTTCAGTGGAGTTACTCAGACTAGCTTGCTGATTAACAAACTGGACCAAACGATAATGAAAAAGCAATTTTCTGTAAAAGTAAAGCATAACCAGGATTATTGTTGTCTCAGATATATTTCTGTAAAAGTGTTTTTCATTCACCAAAGGCGTTACCTGTGATAGAATAATGAAGTGATGTTCATGTTTTTATTTGATCCTTGGATAATACTCTGCACTGTTCCTGATGTGGGATTTTTTTTTACTATAGTTTTTTTAATTTCTTACCCTTTACAAATTCCTGGTAAGTAGCTAGAGTCAAAAACGCCATTAATTTCATCATCATCTTCCCCAGTAACTCTGACAGATAAAAAACCTGCTTGTACAGTGAGCTATCAAAAATATCAACTCTTTCAAGGGACCAAGATCAAACCCTACATCTTGTGTAATTCACAGCTGCTCCAGTTAATCTTTTGGGATTTGTCAAAGCTATGCTGTTTGCCTCAAATAAACTTTGATTTAGCCCCTATGACTGTTTCTTCCTAGAGTTTTTTTCTTCCCTTTGGGCAGCTTAATCAAACCCAGGTAATCTCAGAAGTTCTCAATAGTTATAAACCTTCTAAGGAATCATGTGGCTATCTTAATAGCAATAGTACTTAGACTTTTATACAAGTTCACAGTGATTTAGAGCCCTCCCTAAGCAGTTTACAGAGTCGGCATATTGGCCCCAACAATCTGGGCTCCCATTTTACTGACCTCAGAAGAATGGAAGGCTGAGTCAACCCTGAGTTGTTCAGAATCGAACTGTAGTGAGCAGTGAGTTAGCCCTGCAATATTGCATTTTAACCACTGTAACACCACAGCTCTTAAGAAAGCAACCCAACAGTGTCTTTCCTTTTCAGAGCCATTTGTATAAACTGGCTGCTTTTTTGGTTTAGATTTTAATTGCTTCCATGTTTTTTATCTCCTCAATTCATTATTCAGTTTTTTAAAAAAACATTCATAGTAATTTCAGGAAGGAGATGAGAAAAATATTGGTTGTAGATTTGCTTTTCTGAAGCATGCAGAAAAATCCTAAAAATCCTAATCCTACCTTCCTACCTTCTACACCTTCTGTTCTTAAACATTGCAAAGTTCCCTTTCACAGAAGATCATAAATCCTGATTTGGAGAGAGACAAAATATTTCATCCCCTTTTTAATTAATCAGTTCTCTTGAGATAACATTTTAGAATTCATAGGGTTACTATTATTTACCTATTATACCATGGTTATTCCCCTTTGCGAAAGTATTAACAATTATAGATTCCTAAAATGTTCAATCTATGTCTCCAAATGGACATGTCTAATATAACATAGCTAGCTAGCATTGATTTGTGTGGTATTGTGACAAGCTTGCTGCCTTCCGATGGAAGAAATATAGGTTCGAATTCCATCTAAATTAGGAACTATCTATCAATTGAACGTGTTATATGGGAATTATGAGAGTTAAAGTAAATCACATTTAGAGGGTATAAAATTGGGGAGATACTGAAGCTCCTAGGCAAGTTGCTATCATATTGATTTTATATGTGACTGATAGTTTACCTGTGAGAGTGGATTAGATGTTGGTATTATTCTGTCTTTCCTTTGTTTAACTACCTTTATTTAAATGACTGGAAGTTCCAAGAGTGGTTGTGCGGGATTGTTTCCTCTCAGGTTTTTTGGCAACTATTATTTATTTATTTTATTTATTAGATTTGTATTCTACCTATCTTTGTATGTATTGATTACCTAGGTATGCCCATGTTTCGCCATCACTCCGCAGTCTGCATTGGCTGCCAATCAATTTCCGGTCACAATTCAAAGTGTTGGTTATGACCTTTAAAGCCCTTCATGGCACTGGACCAGGAAATCTCCGAGACCGCCTTCTGCCGCACGAATCCCAGGGACCGATTAGGTCCCACAGAGTGGGCCTTCTCTGGGTCCTGTCAACTAAACAATGTCGGTTGGCGGGCCCCAGGGAAAGAGCCTTCTCTGTGGCGGCCCCGACTCTCTGGAACCAACTGCCCCCAGAGATTAGAACTGCCCCTACTCTCCCTGCCTTCCGTAAACTCCTTAAAACCCACCTTTGCCGTCAGGCATGGGGGAACTGAAACACCTCTCCCGGGCATGTACAATTTATGCATGGTATGTTTGTGTGTGTGTTTGTTAGTAAATGGGGTTCTTTTTAAACTTTTTAAAATATTTTAAATTTATTTGGATTCGTCACAATTTGTTGTATCTTGCTGTGAGCCGCCCCGAGTCCGCGGAGAGGGGCGGCATACAAATCTAAATAATAAATTAATAAATTAATTAATTAATTAATTTTGAGGCACAGCTTAAGCAGCCACATTTACTGATCTCACATCACATCTCAGTGAAGCACTCAGCATCTTAGAAAACTGATATTGATTTCGTATCTCTTTACTTATCTCTCAACAAAAGTATAATCTGTTATTCTCCCCAAAGAGCAATATTCTGCTCCCTGAAACTGAAGGAAACTCACAAGTATTGTAATATCTTCCAGCTCCCAGTGAGCTTTCTTAGCTCATGTACTATAACTTCTACATGGAGGGAACCACCTAGAAGACCCAAGTGAGAGTATGATTTTCTTGGGAATTGAAGCAGTGGAGAAAGAAGAATTGTGAAAGGAACTAAAAAACCGAATCGGAAGAGATTAAGAATGAATTGGAAATTGGCGAAAGTGAGGTTAGCTTCCACTTAGATTTCATCAGAGAGAGAATAAATGTAGGTTGAGTGGTTAGGGATTATGGATTAGACCTTACATTTCCCAGTTATGTGGGGAGAGTTGGCAATAAGTTCACAATCTATTGGTTCTAAAGATTCATGGGATATATTGCTGGGGGCACTGGTTGGGGCATTAAAGAGGAAGGAGACTATCAACGTTAATGATCCACACTTTCGATCTGAATGACCCACTCCTAGATCCATGGGGTTGGATTGCTGCTTAATCTGGCCTTGTACTGCTGACAATGAATGCCAATCTATTTAAAACAAAGTCACGTTCATCACAATTTGATTGCAGATGAACCACTAAGCTTGGGGTGCATTGCCAATACCTATTTGGGGAAAGGAGGTGATGAGACCCTTTCAGAGATTTACCCCTCCAGGTTTTAATTCTTCAGCGTTCTTGATTGAAGAGGTGGATAGGTAAGGATGATCTTCACCTTGCATGTTCCTTGCATGATCCAACCTCCATGAAAGGATATGCTTGCATGCCTATTAGATGAAAGCCTGCTTTTATAGCAGCTCCCATCTGCCCGTAGAATACCTTCCTAGGTTCCTGGATCTTAATATGAAACTTATTATGCTGATGGGACCTCAACTTCCATGCCTTGGGATGGTTCCAGGCAAGCTAATCCATGACAACCATCAAGTTGTCCTAAGTAGTGTTCTGTCGGGCTCTCTGATAGGAGCCTCCCAAAAATTCAAGGATACAAATTTCAGACACACACACACACGTTTGAAAATTCAAAACAATGTTCTTTATCACAAAAGTCAAAATAAACTAAGCACTCTTTTTGTATTGCAAAGAGCACTCTTCCCAAAACAACCAGGTAGTCTGTACAATTTCCCTTAAGCAGTCATTAAGTACTTAGGCGGAAGCTGGGGAGAAACTTCACACCCCTTCTCCTTCCAACGAAGGGAGACACACACACACTGCTCTGCTTTGGTTTCAAAGGTGTGAAAAAGCAACAAAGTCCAGCACACAAGATTCCTGATGAAACTGCAACGGATATTCTTCCACAATGGCCAAACCCACATGCTGCTATTTACAGCAGCAGCCCTAATTACTGGAGCCAACCCAAACACAGGTGGCCTCCCTTATTTCCTGTAATATGTTCTTACTTGGTCTCTTCTACACATAATTCTGCACTTGCGTGGATCCAAAATGTCATCAACTGAAGCTATAGAAGGAAGATTGATTGCCTTGGCTGTGTTCCAAGCCCTCCTCTGCCGAGTCACTCCCACCTTCTTCTTCGTCCGAGGAAACTAAACTCTGATCTGATTCTGTCGGCAATAACACAGGCCTGTGACATGTTGAATTCTCCCCTGCATCCACCTCCCCATTCCCTGGAGCAGGAGCTGGGCCAGAGCCAACCACAACAAGTAATAGCCAACCTGGTTTTATTTCTCTTTGCTCAGCTGTGTTGGGCACAGGTTCTTTTGGTTCTTTTGCATTCGGAAGTAATAAACAGACTAATATGAGTACTTAAGGCTTTATTCCAAGGCAGTATTATAATAATATAATCACGTAACATGAAGCAACAATCAACAAATATTAACACCAAATAGCCATTTTAAAATATTAAAGATTACACTAAGAAAAAGAAAGACCTTACACTTCTTTTTCCAGTCATGGAACCTAAGAGAGAAAATGACAAGTAAACTCCCTCAAAGTCAGCAAACATACTGCACTCCTCCATTATATCTGCAGTGAAGTTCCATCCCATGGAGGTTTATGATTAGCTTATACTGAATAAGCTTCAAAATATAAATAAGCACACTTGATTTGCAATTGTCTCATCTCTCTAGATTTTACAAAGGACAAGGAGACAACTCTCTTATCTTGGAGTGCTTTGATCTTCTGACCAAGAGTGAGGCCATCAAAGTTCAAGGTTAAAGAGTCTTGCCAAGAATGAGACCATCAAGGTTAAGGAGTCTTTGTTTATGCCAGGTGGCAATCAGACCATCTCAATTTCAAGTACACCTGTTTCTCAAGATTAATTAGATTGAAAATGAAAAAAGATAATCCAATTCTATACAGATGCCTAACCAAGATCAGGGTAAAGCAAAATATGATCCAAGAATGATCCTTTTAGCAAGTTAAATAAATGCTTGCTAAGTTCTGAACTTCATATTGAAGCATTATATGAAAATATAAAACCATATAGAATTCTGCATATCTACACACCACACAGAGTACGTATCTGTTCTGTCCAGGCGACAATCCCTCCAAGAAATAGGCGCCCCCACACTGGTTTACAAGATTTAAGCATATAATTCTAATAATTTAGGGGCAAAAAGGTTTGGATTTAGAAATCCAGCAACAAAGCAAGAAATAAGTCTGTTTGGTGCCAGCTGATAATTAGAGTTCAAAACAGAAACCAACACTCACAGATATTTTTCTTTGATATCACAGCTCTCATTAACTGACTGACACTGAGTTGGCAGGAAGTTCAGAGATAATGAGCCCAACTCCCCAGTTCATAATTCATCATTGAAATAATAATATCCCAAGAGATAAATCTGAGCGGACATCTGGAACATAACAAAAATTGATCTTAAATAACCTAAGGGCGTGGCCAATTGTTCTAGAGATCTATTCATGCAGAGACCTCCTCTTGCTTAGCCACTCATGCCTTCTGGCTACTCTGCGTACCCTAGTATCAAGAAGAGGGTCCTCCTCTTCTCCTGAGTCACTCATGTGCAACTCAGGAGGTGCAGAAGGCCCTAGTTGGCTTTCAGCCTCTGACACCACATCCTCTCCGACCTCCTCGCTATCAGACTTGGGTGCCAGGCCACAACTGTCTCTCAATCCTTGAGATCTGTGACCAGCTGCATAGGACATGGACAGGCCACAACACATAACACTTCTCAATTCCTGGTCACCAATTTTCCAGTGGAACCACTAACACAACACCAACTCAATTGATGGACATATGCTAGACTTCTTAGGTACAATAGGTAAGAAGAGATGTACAGTATCCTGGTCTCAGTGAGCTGTAGGATCAGTGGTTTTCTGATAAAGTCACTCAGACTTGCTGTAAACTTGATGGTTCATTGATGGTGCTTCAAGTAATATTTTACAGTACTACCTGGGATTCTGTTTATCCTATGAACTTTCCTCCCTGCAGATTTTATCCATGCCCTTTCTGGCTTACAGTAAAAATGAGGTTTGTGATGAGTTAAGCCTGGGGAACATTGCATTTTCACTACAAAAGAGAGACCTGGATGAAAGGAATATACCCCTTCTGGTCTTTTTCAACCTCATGGACCATGGTACCACCTTGATGTCTTCATTATTTCTTCTTCTTCTTCTTCTTCTCCTCCTCCTCCTCCTCCTCCTTCTCCTTCTTTTTCTCCTTCTTCCTCTTCCTCTCTTCTTCTTCCAGCAGAAGAAAGCCAAACTTCAAGTGGCACTTCTATTAAAGGGATAGTAGCAAGCAGAAGACAGAAATTGGTCTCTCAAAGCATATACTGTATTTCCAAATATTTACTGTGTACATACAGAAAACGAGGAAGGCTTTGTCTTTATCATTTCTCAGCTATATCTGGAATTATGCCCTGCATACACTACATTTTAGTATAAAATGTTCTATTGGCCATCTCCTCAATCTAGGGAACACACTGTACAAATCAATCTCAAGTAACCATTGGATTTTTAAAATAGTTTTTGCAAGGTAAACTGATGTAAATAATCAATGTGGTATTTTAGGCATGGATTAAACCTACTCTTTTATCTCAAAACATTTCTTTTAAGTGAAGGTTACAAAAGGGAATGTTTCTAAAATAACATTAGCTGAGGGTATGATGATGATGAGAACTGTCATCGCCTTTGTTGTAACTATTTTAAATTCAATTTTTTTTCTTCACAGGCTCCTTGCAAATGTTTGTATTACCTTGCTTGCATACTATAAAAGTTATGCAAGCACCACAACTTCTACCGTACATATCTAAGACATAAGCTTTTCTGTGATGAGAGAGACAACCTAGAGAATACAGAGATGACCTTGAGGGCAGGACA
The DNA here is from genome assembly GCF_031021105.1 of Erythrolamprus reginae. Taxonomy (NCBI): domain Eukaryota; kingdom Metazoa; phylum Chordata; class Lepidosauria; order Squamata; family Dipsadidae; genus Erythrolamprus; species Erythrolamprus reginae. The sequence goes on from NC_091951.1 coordinate 83,250,843, forward strand.
AGAAGTAATAGGTGGAATACAATTTTTTGGAGAGGGGAGGCATACAAATAATAATAATAATAATAATAATAATAATAATAATAATAATAACAACAACAACAACAACAACAATAATAATAATAATTCTAAAACCGAATTCTGAAGCATAACACACCAGACATCCTGATTGTGGAGAAAAAGAAAGTATGGATCATCGACATCGCAATCCCAGGGGACAGCAGAATTGAGGAGAAGCAGCTAGAGAAATTAGTGAAATACAAAGATCTAAAAATCAAGCTGCAATGACTCTGGCATAAGCCAGTGAAAGTGGTCCCAGTGGTACTTGGCACGCTGGGCGCAGTGCCAAAGGATCTCAGCGGACATTTGAAAACCATCGGAATTGACAAAATCTCCATCTGTCAATTGCAAAAGGCCGCTTTACTGGGATCGGCAAACATAATTCGCCGCTACATCACGCAGTCCTAGGTGCTTGGGAAGCGCCCGACTGGTGATGAAATATGAAATCCAGCATAGTGATCTCGTTTGCTGTGTTGTACTGACATAATAACAATAATAACAATAATAACAATAATAACAATAATAACAATAATAACAATAATAACAATAATAACAATAATAACAATAATAACAATAATAACAATAATAACAATAATAACAATAATAACAATAATAACAATAATAACAATAATAACAATAATAACAATAATAACAATAATAACAATAATAAAAAATCGAAGGAACACTGTATAAGCAAAGGAGACCAAAATATTCCTTAAGATCTGAGAAGCAAGATAGCATTTGGAAAGCTTCTCCTTTATTTCTTAGATGGGATATAAGAGAGAAGAAAAATAATTCCTAATTGGGTTTGTCAGTTTCTCTTATTATGGCCTATCACAATAAACTATGGTTCAAATCTTCCAATGGATTTTGTTTCCTAATCTTTTCCACTGAACTGTTGATATCTTACAAATGCATCTGGGATTCCTTTTAACTTGATCGGGCTTTATCTACCATCCGTTTTTTTTCCTCCATGAAGAAGGACAAGGTCAAGAGCTCATAAAATGACCCAAGTCACTTCAGAATGCCAGATTTCAAGTATGACAACCTCCTCCTCCTTCTCCTTCCTTTTCTTTTCATCTTCTAAAATGCAGGTCTTTGAAAATGTGTAAAATTGTAATATGATATAATTTCATCTTGTAGACATGCAGAACTGTAAAGCAACATAACCCTCCATATTTCAGTTTAAAAGCAAGGCCAATAGGTTGCCTCTGAGATAATGTTATAGGATTGTGCCTAAAACTTTGTTATGGAAAAGTAGCATTTTATGATAATCAAAGCCACTATTTCAACAATTCACATGTACCATTATTTGATATCAATGCACTACTGTAATAGCAACGCCAAATAATTATACATTATGATAGATGTTTCAAAATGACCTTGACGATTAGCATTTCTAGGCTGAATAGATGCTCATTCTCATATTCTCATTTTCTCTCCCTCCCTCCTTCTCTCAATATATTTTCCATCTAATTATTTCAACCTGCAATTGTTCAACTCTGCTCACAGCACTATTTCCACAGTCCCCAAACTCAACCTACTTCTGCTTTAAAATTGATCGTTGAACAGCAAAACCTAATATAAATATAAAGTGCTTCTGTTAAAATGTTAGTAACTTGCCTCTTTGACCCACAACATTACCATTAAATACAATAAGCTTGGAGAAGTAGAAACCGGACTGATGAGTGCAAGATACAATGTGTTCAGTTTCATGGCCTTATGCACCCTTTCAGCATTCCATCTGAATTTAACATTTTGCACTCTTGAAAGAAAGGGGTTGTTCACCTATTAGAATAAGACTTAATAAAAATTTGTACTTAAAATTAATTAAAAAAATTAAAATTAATAAAAAATTAACTTAAAAATTAACTTAAAATTAATAAAAAATTAATAAAAAATTAATAAAAATTTGTACTTAAATATATATATTTAAGTACAAATAACCTCAATTTTCCTAGGGAAAACTGTGAATTGTACTTGCCTTTTTTTTGCATAATGATAATCTTTTATATACAGTATATATTTTTTAAAAAAATGAAATAAAAAATAGACATGCAAAAAGAAAAAGAATTTAAAGAGAGGAAAAAGCAAGAAAGGGAAGATAAAATTGCAGCAGGAGAGAGGAACAAAAGAGTAAAGAAAATAGAAGAATGGTTTCCAACTTCCTTTGGTACAGATTAAATTAAATTTTGGTATAGATAAATTAAAACATATATCAAATTCTTACTCTAAATTAACAATATTCAATAATACACTTCAAAAAAATAAATATTATAAATATAACTCCAAGTAAATCAAACTTCTGTGAAATCAAACTGTCTATTTAGGAAGCAACACTGATTGACAATCAATTTCACTTGCTGTTGTGCACATTCAACTTTGTACAGGAGAAATGTCAATTTCATCATTTCTGACAACCTATTAACCATTCATTCTACATAGTGATAGTCTTCATGAAAAATCACCCCCATTAATGCAATTGTCCACTTAATGGAGTACCATAGACTAGCTACAGAGTATGCATATGTGAGTAGACTTGTGCATGGGTCTGTGTGTTGAACATTAGAAATAATGAGAGGGAAATTTTGTTCAATTGTGAAACTGATTTTAAAAAATCAAAAAGATATCCATGTTCTTATATTAAAAACCTGCCTGGCAGTGGAACTATCCCTCCCACTTTCTTCTAATGCTCCTTAACAACATTACCTGACCCAGTCATAATTATTTGACCATACCTCTAGCTTCTCCTTGCTGGTCAGCATTGAAAACACTGGAAAATAAAATTCTGGATTTGAATGAAGTGCTGAAATGGGGTTAGAATATAAATATTATATACTTACATTCTTAACATGCCCTGGCATGCCTTCCTGACTAGCTTTATTGTGTTTTCCTGTTCCTACATACATCATATTATATGTTGTAAGCTGCCCTGAGTCTACCTAGAAATCAATCAATCAATCAATCAATCAATTAATGTTCAACACTCATTTTTTTTTTAAAAATCTACCTGTGTGAATTGAATAGTCCAAGCAAAAGTTCTTCTCTTGTGAGAACTAACTATGATGCAGGAAAATTCAACACTTTCTCCTTTTTGATGCTTGTAACCCATTATTGATTCAAATTCCATCCTGCTGTAGAAACCTGGAAGCAGACGGCTTCATCTTATTTATCTACCGCAACTATCTGAAATCTTCCTGTACGGTATGTCACAGTCACCTCAGATAACAAGACAAAACTCGTTGACTTACTAAGAGTCAAGCTCAATTCAAAGGAGACGTCTTATATTGTGGATCTTTTTGGTATAATATTTGCAGTTTGGCTTGATTAAATGCTACTTATTTTCATAAGAAAGAAATGCATCAACTTATCATTAATGCACTAGCAAACATGGCCACGAGACTAATGGTATTGAGACCTTTTCCCTACCTAATTCTGAAATACCACGTTTGATTTATTTATGTAGCAAATTTATATAGAAACCCATCTCACAAATGTGATGCTGGGTAGGATACAGTTGGTTGAAAACAGCATAAACAACCATTAAAACAATTAAGCATAATAATAAGTAAGATTGTGGGAGAATGGACCAACATGCTAAACACAATATGATCTTGCAGACACCCAGTTTCCATGGGATCAGGAAGGCTGCTGAATAAACCACATTTTAAGGGATTTGTGGCAAGCTAATAGGATCATGGCTAAACTCATCTTGGGGGGAATTATGTTCCTGTTTGGGTTTTTTTCTGCATAAATAGCTATTTGAGAAAAACTAGGCAATTGTTCTTGTTGCTTTTCTGGGTACTTTTGAACAATTCTGCTCTTTCTATATGCAAGGATAAACTATAACTACAAAAAGAATACTTTATTTCTATTGTGAGAAAGAAAAAATCAATTTTGAATATACTCTTGTAGTATTATGTGTTGAATCCAATTCAAATCTTCCATAAATGAGAGGCTTCTGATTGAGGGAGTAGGAGAGCATGTGCACCCTCCTTCACATGTGGGGTGCCTCAGGGGTCAATAATCTTGTCCCTTTTGTTTCACATGGAAGTGTAGGGCAAAGTCAACTGTCAAATGTCCCCTGTGCCCAACACTGAGTGGTTTAAGTTTTAGGCCTTCCAAATCTGAAACTGCACGTCTTTTCTAATGAATAAAGTTTGCACTGCCCCAAACATACCTGATACATAAGCTGGGGGTCTTTCTGAATTCACAACTCCTGCTCGAGGAGCAGGTTGCAGTTGTGACTAGGAGGGCCTTTGCACAACTTTTTACCAGTTGTTCTTGGATCATGAAGCTCTGCTCACAATTACTCCTGGTCATCTCTGAGAGTTGAAGTCCAGAAGTCTTAAAGTTGCCAAGTATGAAGACCTCTGACTACTGCAATGTGCTCTATTACAGCAATCGTAAGCTTTGATTGGTGGAAATGCAGTTATAGAATTACATCTCTGTTCCATGAACCACATAATTTGCTTCCAGGTTCAATTCAAGGTGCTATTTCTGACCTTTTAATCCCTAAATGGAAAAGGACTAGTTATCTTGAAGGAACTTCTCTCCCTAATTATTTCTACCCATCCCATCAGGGTCAGAAGCATTTTGTGGGGGTCATTTATTAAGGATTTCCATTTGATAAGACCCAGGAGATGTGCTTTTTCTGTGGTGGAAAAAACTTCCATCTGAGATGAAATTGGCTCCAACTTTTTGGCTTTTTAAAAAGCCCTCAAGATGTGTTAACTATGTTAACCTTCTGACAATCTTGTTTTTACTCAGGTTAATTGTTTAGCTGTTTTTTATATTCTCTTTTAATTGCTGGATTTATTGTATGTCACCTTGTTTGAGAGGGGCAGCCATAGAAATTTGATTAAATAAATAAATATACCGCAGCCTGAAATAAAATAATCCTGTGTTATTATTAAATCGGGGTCCATATCTTTTGGTTTGACCTAAACATACTTTCTCTCTCTCTCTCTCCCTCCCTCCCCTCTCTTATTTTGCTGACCCAATAAGCACATCGCAGTATTTTAGGTTTTAAAAATTGTCTTACCCTTTCTGAAGATCAAGCTTCGGTTAATATAAATAGATAGCCCTGCTCTGCACAGCTCAGCTTAGTTTCGTGCAGATGTCAATCAGCTGGTGAGATGGCAGCAAAAACCACCTGGAGGGGATTATGTTACCATATCCAAAGCCAGAGATTAATAATGACAGGCGACGAGTTTATTCACTGGGCTGATATATGGTCTGCCAAGCTAAGCAGGATTCAGACTGTTTGACACTTGGATGGAAAATCCCATGGAATTTTAGGATATTTTGGGAATATTTAAAAAAAACACATAAACTGAAGAAAGCAATGGCAAGCCCTTCTATCTTAATAGGCAGAAAACTGTATGGGTGTCTCCATGAATTATAAGAGTCAAATTCACTCTCTTAACTTTTCAATGCTGCCTAAAATCAAACTCCCACACTTGCATACCTCTAGTATTTATTATTATGTCACTGGCAAATCATACGACTTACTGCAAGCCATTGGTTTCATGACATCTAACAGAAATTATGTCATTTATGAAATTTGCATGATGGTTTTTATTAGATACTACGGCTATATCGTTCGTAATAGATGTACTGTGCAACATTTGTTACGTACTAGTATTTAATAGTTCATCTACAAAAACTTTATTCTTACTGCTCCTGTGTGTCCTGAATCACACAGCCGTCAATTATCCATTGATCAATGATAGACCCGTTGATGAATGATACATTGTTGATCAATGATATATCTTTTAAATCCGGTCCTAAAAGAAAAGGTATGTATGATGTTATTAAGGAGTTTTTAAATTGTCTTTTAATTGTCTTTTTTAGATGTCCATATTTGTAAGCCACTCAGAGTCCTTTGGGAGTTGGGTGGCATATAAATTAAATTAGATTAGATTATTAAATTAAGTAAGCAAATAAATAAATAAATAAATCTCATCCAGGACTTCTGGTAAGTAGCTACAATCATGCAAACCCAGATATGTAAGATATAATATTTTTATTAAAATTGATTGTTTCCTCGTTGCTTATTTGACCCCTATGACAATCATTAAGTGTTGTACCTCATGATTCTTGACGAATGTATATTTTCTTTTATGTACACTGAGTGCATATGTACCAAAGACAAATTCCTTGTGTGTCCAATCACACTTGGCCAAAGAAGAATTCTATTTCCTATTCTATTCCTTTCCTATTCTATTTCCTATGTATATTACCTATGTCTTTCCTTTGCATTTCCTATGTATAGTACAAATCATAGTTCAGTAATAATAAAAATTATAATAATAATTTATTAGATTTGTATGCCTCCCCCTCTCCAAAGACTGGTAAGTAAGTTCTTATAGATTTATACACTGAGAAAGATAGATAGTGCCAGTTTTGCTTGTGTATCAACAATATTTCTGCTTCTGAGTCGTTTGATGCTATTTGTCCCTATCATAATTTTTTTTTAAAAAACCACTTTATTTTCATGTAGACATTTTGGAAGATATGAACATATGCAAATCAGGCATATTTTTAGGTCCACATCTAAAGGTTTAGTTTTGTTTGGTTTCTCTCTCTCTCTCCCTCCCTCCTCCTCCCTCTCTTTCTCGTAGAAACGGAATAAGCGCAGATGGAAAGTAGCGCCGTGCAGCAGTGCCAGAGCTCGGAAGCCTGGGCAGGTTTCAATCCCACCGTGGGGGAAGTAACTTCGAACTCATCTATTTTGCAGTCTGATCTACACCGTAAAGCTCTGCTTGGGGGGGGGGGGCAGAATATGACAGGAGGGCGCGCCATGCGCTCGTTCCCAAAGAGCGGGCAAGATCGGAATGGTTAAAATAAGGAGCAAAGCCAAAAATAAACATGTGCCATTTTAGACACACACACACACACCCAAAAAAAAGGGGGGAAAAAGAAGACGACGACGAAAGCCCGCCGTCTGCCTCTGGAGACTATTCCGCGGTCGTGTGAGGATTCCGCCGCGCCTTGGTCTTTTATCCGCTCTTACACTACCAGAAATGTGGAAGAAATCCCTCATGCATATTCATGCGGCCTAAACGGTCCTCTTGAGGAAGGGGAAGTAAAGTACCTAAGTACTTCTACCCGGAGGAGGCCCCGGATCCTGTCCTAAAGTCGGCCAAAGGCGCAGATGGAGGATCGCGCAACCCGCTTGGAGCTCCCTGGACGAAGCTCTTAGACTTAGAGCGATCTTCATGAGGGAAGCCGGCGCGCCCCTTCGGATTGGATCCGGCGCGGTCCTATAGGGGGGGGGGGGCTCATCCGACGGCCCCGCTGCCTCGAATGAATGGAGAAGGCGCCACAGTCTCCCGCTCCCTTCGGCCGGCGGCTTGGCACTGAAGAGGAAAGCGAGGTGCGCCTCGTGTGTGGCGGGCGGGGAGGGCGGGGTGGGGAGCGAGCGGGGGAGGGCGGGATCTCCAGGTGCTCGGCACCGTCCTCTCGCTTCCCGTTAGAAGCCGCCGGGGCGGAGGCGGAGGGGGACGGCGAGCGGAGCGCCGGCAGTTGCCAAAAAAAAGGAGAAGCGGGAAACGAAGCACCTCTTCGAGCGCCGCGATCCCCTCAGCCGCAAGCGGACCTCCCCCCTCCGCGAGAACAGTGGGCGATTTTGCCCGGGGAAGAGGGCTAGGTCGCCCCCTCCTACATACACACGCACAACGGTTCGGAAGCCCCGACGGCCCGGGAGCCATGCAAGCGGCCACCGCCTCCATCCTCGACGTGACCAGGGCGGTAGTCATCCGCGAGGAGGGAAGCCGACGACGGAACGAATCCGCGGGTGAGAAGGCGACCGACGGGGCGGGCGGGCGGGGAGCCGGCGATTGACAGGCGGGAGCCGCGGTGCCGTTATACAGAAGGAAACGGGGCCCCTTCGGGGTTTGATCTACGGGACGCGAGCGGATGACGGCGAAACTGGGGCAGTCCGTTTTCTCCCCGCGTTGCTGCTCCTCTCTTTCCTCGCGGGGGTGGCCACTTGGTTTTGATGGTTCTACTTTCCTTAGTTGAATAGACGGCTAGACTAGAAAAGACTAGACTAGACTAGAATAGAATAGAATAGAATTCTTTATTGGCCAAGTGTGGTTGCACACACAAGGAATTTGTCTTTGGTGCATATGCTCTCAGTGTACATAAGATAAAAAGATACATTTGTCAAGAATCATGAGGGACAACACTGAATGATTGTCATGGGGGGGGTGTCAAATAAGCAATCAGGAAACAATCAATATTTTTAAAAATCTTAAGAATACAAGCAACAAGTTACAGTCATACAGTCCTAAGTGGGAGGAGATTGGTGATCGGAATGATGAGAAAAAACTAGTAGAAATAGAAGTGCAGACTTAGTAAAAAGTTTGACAGTTGTGAGGGAATTACTTGCTTAACAGAGTGATGGCATTCGGGGGGAAAACTGTTCTTATGTCTAGTTGTCTTGGTGTGCGGGACTCTATAGCGACGTTTTGAGGGTAGGAGTTGAAACAGTTTATGTCCAGTATGCGAGCGGTGAGTAAATATTTTCACAGCATGTCCTCCTGACGCTGTGTATTGAAAGGTGGGATGGTGGGCAGGCTTTAGCAACTGGCTGAAACATCTTTGTCCTTGAGAGTGGTGTTTCCTCTGAATGCGGTGGTTGGGAGCGCTCCAACACTTGGGACTTTCAAGGAGAGATTGGACTGCCATTTGTCCAAAATAGTACAGGGACTCCTGCCTGAGCAGGGGGTTGGACTAGATGACCTACAAGGTCCCTTCCAACTCAAACAAACAATAAACAACATCCCAGAGTGAGTTTAGTTGAACCTTGCCACCACCAACACCTCTCAGGAGCCCTGAAAACGCCTGTAGGATGGCACTCTTCAGTTCCCACCATCTGACCTGAAAAGATCAGCGGTCAGGGTTGAAGAACCCGAAGACCTACTGCTAATTACAGTACTCCTTAAGCAGCGGGACACCTGTCTGCCCTTAATAAAAAAAGCAGCTTGTTCTAGGCAGACCTTGGTTGCCCCTTGATACTCCAATGAACCTTTCAGGTTTTGTTTTTTTTTATAAAAAATATTATATTTGGTAAGCAAACCTCTCTTGTTATTGCATTTGTTTCAACCTTCCAAGAGGCTATGAGCTTAATGTCATCTGAAGAGGTATGAAGTCACATTCGTAGTGAATCTAAGGTCTTCGGGTATCATGCAATACTTAGTGGGACAGAGGCAGTCTGATTTTTCCTGATTTTTCCTGGAGGGAATA
>NC_091951.1:89079096-89086596 GCF_031021105.1 Erythrolamprus reginae
GTTAGGGTTAGGGTTAGGGTTAGGGTTAGGGTTAGGGTTATGGTTAGTGAAAAGTATTGAGACGCCAGACGAAGTGCTAAAACAGTGGTTCCCTTTATTCAGCTCTTTCCGCAAGTGACAATCAGCTGGGAACTCACCAGCCGGCAATGAGAAACTCGGCTCTATTTATACTCTTAAGGCTCGCGCCAAAAGAGCTGTCCTGCGTCTGAGCCAATCAGACGCCTCCTAGCATTTCCAATCTGCCTGGTAACAGCATTCACCTCAGGCAACTATTTACATGGCATATTAACATACTCAACACCCCTCCCTCCTTAGTCAAGTGCCAACTGTCCATCAATTGAGCCATGTGATGAAGTCCTCCAATCGAGTGGGTCTGCGCGAGGCTCGCTCAGACCTGCGCAGATCAGTTGAGTCTGGAACTTCGTTGGTGGAGGTTGGCTCTCTGTCGGATCCGGAGCCTGGCTGGGCCCGAGTGGGGGCTCCGGCCTGCAGCGAAGTCCGGATGGGAGCTGAATCGACGTCGGAGGAGGATGAGGGTGGCTCGTTGGTGTCGTGGGAGCGTTCCAGCCTCGGTGAGCCCAAATTTACATCCAACAAATCGGGTTGTACATAAGAGTCTGCTTTGGGGGAAGAGGTTACAATGGCGGTTTGCGTATTTTCAGAGTTAATCCGCCCTCTTAAATAATCAATGTGCCGTTTCCAAATACGGCCATCCTCTAATTGTATTAAATATGTTTTAGGCCCCTTTTGTTGTAGGACTTTCCCTTTTACCCATTGAACTCCCCCATCAAAATTTCGGGCAAATACATTCTGGCCTAGATACATGCTTCTTTCAGGTATTACAGACATTTCACCTTGACCCATGGTATTTAAATATCGAGGATGTAACCTGTCTAAAGGAGACCTTAGTTTTCGCCCCATTAAGACTTCTGCAGGGCTTTTATGGGTGGCAGCATTTGGAGTAATATGTTGCATTAACAGGAATTGGTCTAATTTACTTTGTATTTCCCCAGGGCCTGCTCTGCGCAGCGCCTCTTTCGCCACCCGCACATAACGTTCAGCCAACCCGTTAGCCCATGGGGAGTAAGGGGAGATTAGCGCATGCCTGACCCCTAGATTACTCAAAAACACCTCAAACTGTCGTGCGGTCAGTTGTGGCCCATTATCTGAAACAAGGACATCAGGACACCCATGGGTTGCAAACAAATGATACAGAGCCTTTATATTGGCACATGTTGTTATATTCTGCATAGCCACTATCTCTACCCACTTAGAAAAGGCATCCACGACAACCAGAAAAAACTGGGACCCGATGGGGCCAGCAAAGTCTATATGTATCCTGGACCAAGGCCCAGTGGGCTCTCCCCACTCTACGGGGGCAGTTCGAGGGGGATTGGGTCGTGACTCTTGACAGGGGTCACACCGAGCTACCCAATGTTCAATATCGAGATCTAGGCCCGGCCACCACAGGTACCCCCTTGCCAAACCCTTCATTCGGACAATGCCTGGGTGTCCCACATGCAACATAGTCAATACCTTTTTCCTAAGTGTAGTTGGAATGACCACTCGATCCCCCCATAGTACACATCCTTTCATGTATGACAATTCTAGTCGCTTTGTCTTAAAGTCTGCCAGTCCCCCCTCCTCTGGTCCCCCAAGCCACCCCCTGTGTATACAATTAATCACTGTTTGAAGAATGGGATCTGACTTAGTATGCTCGGCCACTTCCCTGGCTGAAGTTAGGGGGGTTTCTTCTATTTCTAACAGTAGTACCTCATCCGAAGGAACTGGTTCTTCCCCTCTTTGTGCCAAAGGGCACCTGCTTAGTCCATCAGCGTGGCTTATGGACTTCCCTCCCTTATGTATTAAGGTATACTGATAACTGGAGAGGAAGAGAGCCCATCTAATCAGTCTAGGGGACATGAACGGAGGGGTAGGTTTATCTGAAGGCAACAGTCCCAAAAGGGGTTTGTGGTCTGTTATTAATTCAAACCTCCTTCCAAATAAGTAATTATGGAATTTCTTAATGCAAGCTATTAAAGCCAGGGCCTCTTTATCCAACTGGCTATAATTCCGTTCAGCAGGGGTCAGCGTTCTGGAGAAAAAAGCTATAGGTGCCTCAGTGTTGTCTGGCATTACGTGGGCCAGTACTCCGCCCACCCCATAAGCCGAAGCATCGCATGTAAGCCTTATGGGCAAGACTGAACTGTACTGAACCACCACGCTATTAGAAGTCAATAAGGTCTTTATTAGAGAAAATGCTTGGCGTTCAGGTCTGCCCCAGGTCCAGGGAATTCCCTTCTGAAGGAGTCGGTGGAGGGGTTCTGCGACCGTTGCCTTCTGTCTCAAAAAAATAGAATAAAAATTCAGAAGACCTAAAAAAGCTTGTAGTTCAGTCTTATTGGTTGGTTCAGGTGCTTCGGTAATTGCTTTTAATTTATCAGTTGTGGGGTGGATGCCCTGACTATCTATTCTATATCCTAGAAATTCAATGCTAGTGGTGCCCCATACACACTTGTCTGCTTTTACTCTGAGGCCCTTGGATTGGAGTCGTTGTAGGACAGCCCTGATTCTCTGGTTCAATTGGGGAATGGTTTTAGCCGAAATTAGTATATCATCGAAGTAGGGTATGGTTCCTTCCAGCCCCGTTAACACTCGCTCCATTAAGCTCTGAAAAATCCCAGGGGCTATGCTTACCCCGAATTGCAATCTTGTGCATCGGAAAGCACCTCTGTGCGTGACAATTGTCTGAGCCAAAGAGGTAGGCTCATCGACCGGAAGCTGCAGGTATGCCTGAGCAAGATCGATCTTTGCAAAGACTTTTCCCTCTCCTAGGGAGTGTAGGAGGTGCTGAACTACTGGTATGGGATAGGGGTGATGCTGAAGGGCCTTATTAATAGTAGACTTGTAGTCTGCACAGACTCTTAGCGAACCGTCCGGTTTCAATGGTGTGACAATTGGAGTCTCCCAGGGCCCTTGCTCTACAGGAACTAGGATTCCTTGAGCAATAAGTTGATCTAACTGATGGTCTAGTTTAGGCAGTAAAGGTAAAGGAACCCTTCGTGGTTTCAGGCGAATGGGCGGAATCTTTGGGTCTATGGAGAAAGAGATAGGGTCCCCCTTATAAGTTCCCAAAGTGGGGCTGAATACTTCAGGAAACTCATGTACAAAATCTGGGGTATCAGAGGGGGACTGTACTAAACAGATGCCAGAGATCTCAATACCTAAGGGGGCCATCCAGGTTAACCCAAGGAGGGAATGCCTTGCCCCATCCACTATTACCAAAGGTAGGGAACATTTAACAGATTTGAACTGTACAGGAATATCAATTTTACCCAATACAGGGATTACATGTCCCTGGAAATCCCTTATAATCAAAGCAGTTTGAGTTAACTTAGACTTACAGACATGTGGCATATACATTTTAAATTTGTCCCAAGGCATAATAGAGTGCCTAGACCCGGTGTCCAGTTCTAAATCACAAGGCTTGCCATTTAAAAGTAGAGAAATAATGATTTTGGTGCCTTGCGTTGAATTTGCGCAATTTACGTAAGTTTGACAGTTACCTCTGTTGTAGTCGCGGTTAGCGGCTGAGTTGTTTTTCCGGGTAAAAGATCTTGGAGGCCGGTTTTCACGGGCCTGTGGAGCCTGGTAGGAGAAACGCAGTTGGCGCGGAGCGGAAAAGGTTTCTTCTGGCTGGGGAGCCCGGCAGGCCTCAGCGATGTGACCGCGCCGATTGCAGCGGCGACAGATGGCTTCCCGAAACGGGCAGCGAAGTCGCGGATGATTTCCCCGGCAACCTGGGCATGGAGCTTGTGTGCGAGGGTATCTCGGTTGTCGTGAGGGGTCGCTGGGAAGCAGGAGGCAGGAATCGTCGGTGGCGGCTGGAGGGCTGAGGTCGTCGGCTGGATCAGCTGTGGAGGAGATCTTAGAGACGGTTTCTTTGTTGACGTGGCTTTGGAGGTCTTTGGCAGCCGCTTCGGCGACCTCGGCTGTCTGGGCAAGCTTGATGACGGTTTGCAAGGTAGGTTCGTCCTCGGTGAGGAGTTTGCCGCGTACGGTGGCGTTTTTCATGCCGAATATGATCGCGTCTGTTAGTCGAGCTTCTGGGCTGTCAAAACGGCATTTTGACAGTACGGTTCGGAGTCTTGTGGCGAATTGATTAATAGACTCAGCTTCCCGTTGGGCCATCCTGGAGAACTGATGGCGGTATACCACAGCTGGCTTCGTGGGTTTGAAATGACCCGCAAGCTTGGATTGTAAGTCTGGCCACGGCACGTTCTTGGCAGGAAGCGGATCGGTGAGCGTTTGAACCAAGTCGAAGATCTCGGGGCCGCAGTAGTTAAGGAAGATGGCTCGCTTCCTGTCGTCTTCGGCGGTCCCCATTCCGGCGGCTTCCAGGAAGATTTCGAAGCGGGTCATGTAGGCTTCCCAAGACGCTTTTTCGGGGTCGAAGTAGTCGGGTGCTCGGCCGATCTGCGAAGGATTCATCTTGCTTGTAGGTTCTCTCCGGTTCTCGTCGCCAGTGAAAAGTATGGAGACGCCAGACGAAGTGCTAAAACAGTGGTTCCCTTTATTCAGCTCTTTCCGCAAGTGACAATCAGCTGGGAACTCACCAGCCGGCAATGAGAAACTCGGCTCTATTTATACTCTTAAGGCTCGCGCCAAAAGAGCTGTCCTGCGTCTGAGCCAATCAGACGCCTCCTAGCATTTCCAATCTGCCTGGTAACAGCATTCACCTCAGGCAACTATTTACATGGCATATTAACATACTCAACAGTTAGGGTTATGGTTAGGGTTAGGGTTAGGGTTAGGGTTAGTTTTAGGGTTAGGGTTAGGGTTAGGGATGTTAGGGTTAGGGATAGGGTTAGGGTTAGGGTTAGGGTTAGTTTTAGGGTTAGGGTTAGGGTTAGGGTTAGGGTTAGGGTTAGGGTTAGGGTTAGGGTTAGGGTTAGGGTTCGGGATCGGGTTCGGGATCGGGATCGGGATCGGGATCAGGTTCGGGTTTGGGTTAGGGTTAGGGTTTGGGTTTGGGTTAGGGTTACGGTTACGTTTAGGGTTAGGAAGTCAAGTCTGGTTCTGGTTCTGGTTCTGGTTCCGGTTCTGGTTCTGGTTCTGGTTCTGGTTCTGGTTCTGGTTCGGGTTCTGGTTCCGGTTCGGGTTCCGGTTCGGGTTCCGGTTCCGGTTCCGGTTCCGGTTCCGGTTCGGGTTCCGGTTCGGGTTCGGGTTCGGGTTCGGGTTCGGGTTCGGGTTCGGGTTCTATTTTATTTTATTTTATTTTATTTTATTTTATTTTATTTTATTTTATTTTATTTTATTTTATTTTATTTTATTTTATTTTATTTTATTTTATTTTATTTTATTTTATTTTATTTTATTTTATTTTATTTTATTTTATTTTATTTTATTTTATTTTATTTTATTTTATTTTATTTTATTTTATTTTATTTTATTTTATTTTATTTTATTTTATTTTATTTTATTTTATTTTATTTTATTTTATTTTATTTTATTTTATTTTATTTTATTTTATTTTATTTTATTTTATTTTATTTTATTTTATTTTATTTTATTTTATTTTATTTTATTTTATTTTATTTTATTTTATTTTATTTTATTTTATTTTATTTTATTTTATTTTATTTTATTTTATTTTATTTTATTTTATTTTATTTTATTTTATTTTATTTTATTTTATTTTATTTTATTTTATTTTATTTTATTTTATTTTATTTTATTTTATTTTATTTTATTTTATTTTATTTTATTTTATTTTATTTTATTTTATTTTATTTTATTTTATTTTATTTTATTTTATTTTATTTTATTTTATTTTATTTTATTTTATTTTATTTTATTTTATTTTATTTTATTTTATTTTATTTTATTTTATTTTATTTTATTTTATTTTATTTTATTTTATTTTATTTTATTTTATTTTATTTTATTTTATTTTATTTTATTTTATTTTATTTTATTTTATTTTATTTTATTTTATTTTATTTTATTTTATTTTATTTTATTTTATTTTATTTTATTTTATTTTATTTTATTTTATTTTATTTTATTTTATTTTATTTTATTTTATTTTATTTTATTTTATTTTATTTTATTTTATTTTATTTTATTTTATTTTATTTTATTTTATTTTATTTTATTTTATTTTATTTTATTTTATTTTATTTTATTTTATTTTATTTTATTTTATTTTATTTTATTTTATTTTATTTTATTTTATTTTATTTTATTTTATTTTATTTTATTTTATTTTATTTTATATTTTATTTTATTTTATTTTATTTTATTTTATTTTATTTTATTTTATTTTATTTTATTTTATTTTATTTTATTTTATTTTATTTTATTTTATTTTATTTTATTTTATTTTATTTTATTTTATTTTATTTTATTTTATTTTATTTTATTTTATTTTATTTTATTTTATTTTATTTTATTTTATTTTATTTTATTTTATTTTATTTTATTTTATTTTATTTTATTTTATTTTATTTTATTTTATTTTATTTTATTTTATTTTATTTTATTTTATTTTATTTTATTTTATTTTATTTTATTTTATTTTATTTTATTTTATTTTATTTTATTTTATTTTATTTTATTTTATTTTATTTTATTTTATTTTATTTTATTTTAGGGTTAGGGTTAGGGTTAGGGTTAGGGTTAGGGTTAGGGTTAAGGTTAAGTTAAGTCAAGTCAAGTACGGTTAGGGTTAGGGTTAGGGTTATGGTTAGGGTTATGGTTAGGGTTAGGGTTAGGGTTAGTTTTAGGGTTAGGGTTAGTTTTAGGGTTAGGGTTAGGGTTAGGGTTAGGGTTAGGGTTAGTTTTAGGGTTAGGGTTAGGGTTAGGGTTAGGGTTAGGGTTAGGGTTAGGGTTAGGGTTAGGGTTAGGGTTAGGGTTAGGGTTTGGGTTTGGGTTAGGGTTACGGTTACGTTTAGGGTTAGGAAGTCAAGTCTGGTTCTGGTTAGGGTTAGGGTTAGGGTTAGGGTTAGGGTTAGGGTTAGGGTTCGGGATCGGGTTCGGGATCGGGATCGGGTTCGGGTTCGGGTTCGGGTTAGGGTTAGGGTTTTGGTTTGGGTTTGGGTTAGGGTTTGGGTTAGGGTTACGGTTACGTTTAGGGTTAGGAAGTCAAGTCTGGTTCTGGTTCTGGTTCTGGTTCTGGTTCTGGTTCTGGTTCTGGTTCTGGTTCCGGTTCCGGTTCCGGTTCCGGTTCCGGTTCCGGTTCCGGTTTATTTTATTTTATTTTATTTTATTTTATTTTATTTTATTTTATTTTATTTTATTTTATTTTATTTTATTTTATTTTATTTTATTTTATTTTATTTTATTTTATTTTATTTTATTTTATTTTATTTTATTTTATTTTATTTTATTTTATTTTATTTTATTTTATTTTATTTTATTTTATTTTATTTTATTTTATTTTATTTTATTTTATTTTATTTTATTTTATTTTATTTTATTTTATTTTATTTTATTTTA
>NC_091951.1:89096596-89101596 GCF_031021105.1 Erythrolamprus reginae
ATTTTATTTTATTTTATTTTATTTTATTTTATTTTATTTTATTTTATTTTATTTTATTTTATTTTATTTTATTTTATTTTATTTTATTTTATTTTATTTTATTTTATTTTATTTTATTTTATTTTATTTTATTTTATTTTATTTTATTTTATTTTATTTTATTTTATTTTATTTTATTTTATTTTATTTTATTTTATTTTATTTTATTTTATTTTATTTTATTTTATTTTATTTTATTTTATTTTATTTTATTTTATTTTATTTTATTTTATTTTATTTTATTTTATTTTATTTTATTTTATTTTATTTTATTTTATTTTATTTTATTTTATTTTATTTTATTTTATTTTATTTTATTTTATTTTATTTTATTTTATTTTATTTTATTTTATTTTATTTTATTTTATTTTATTTTATTTTATTTTATTTTATTTTATTTTATTTTATTTTATTTTATTTTATTTTATTTTATTTTATTTTATTTTATTTTATTTTATTTTATTTTATTTTATTTTATTTTATTTTATTTTATTTTATTTTATTTTATTTTATTTTATTTTATTTTATTTTATTTTATTTTATTTTATTTTATTTTATTTTATTTTATTTTATTTTATTTTATTTTATTTTATTTTATTTTATTTTATTTTATTTTATTTTATTTTATTTTATTTTATTTTATTTTATTTTATTTTATTTTATTTTTATTTTATTTTATTTTATTTTATTTTATTTTATTTTATTTTATTTTATTTTATTTTATTTTATTTTATTTTATTTTATTTTATTTTATTTTATTTTATTTTATTTTATTTTATTTTATTTTATTTTATTTTATTTTATTTTATTTTATTTTATTTTATTTTATTTTATTTTATTTTATTTTATTTTATTTTATTTTATTTTATTTTATTTTATTTTATTTTATTTTATTTTATTTTATTTTATTTTATTTTATTTTATTTTATTTTATTTTATTTTATTTTATTTTATTTTATTTTATTTTATTTTATTTTATTTTATTTTATTTTATTTTATTTTATTTTATTTTATTTTATTTTATTTTATTTTATTTTATTTTATTTTATTTTATTTTATTTTATTTTATTTTATTTTATTTTATTTTATTTTATTTTATTTTATTTTATTTTATTTTATTTTATTTTATTTTATTTTATTTTATTTTATTTTATTTTATTTTATTTTATTTTATTTTATTTTATTTTATTTTATTTTATTTTATTTTATTTTATTTTATTTTATTTTATTTTATTTTATTTTATTTTATTTTATTTTAGGGTTAGGGTTAGGGTTAGGGTTAGGGTTAGGGTTAGGGTTAGGGTTAAGGTTAAGTTAAGTCAAGTCAAGTACGGTTAGGGTTAGGGTTAGGGTTATGGTTAGGGTTATGGTTAGGGTTAGGGTTAGGGTTAGTTTTAGGGTTAGGGTTAGTTTTAGGGTTAGGGTTAGGGTTAGGGTTAGGGTTAGGGTTAGTTTTAGGGTTAGGGTTAGGGTTAGGGTTAGGGTTAGGGTTAGGGTTAGGGTTAGGGTTAGGGTTAGGGTTAGGGTTAGGGTTAGGGTTAGGGTTAGGGTTTGGGTTTGGGTTAGGGTTACGGTTACGTTTAGGGTTAGGAAGTCAAGTCTGGTTCTGGTTAGGGTTAGGGTTAGGGTTAGGGTTAGGGTTAGGGTTAGGGTTCGGGATCGGGTTCGGGATCGGGATCGGGTTCGGGTTCGGGTTCGGGTTAGGGTTAGGGTTTTGGTTTGGGTTTGGGTTAGGGTTTGGGTTAGGGTTACGGTTACGTTTAGGGTTAGGAAGTCAAGTCTGGTTCTGGTTCTGGTTCTGGTTCTGGTTCTGGTTCTGGTTCTGGTTCTGGTTCCGGTTCCGGTTCCGGTTCCGGTTCCGGTTCCGGTTCCGGTTCCGGTTTATTTTATTTTATTTTATTTTATTTTATTTTATTTTATTTTATTTTATTTTATTTTATTTTATTTTATTTTATTTTATTTTATTTTATTTTATTTTATTTTATTTTATTTTATTTTATTTTATTTTATTTTATTTTATTTTATTTTATTTTATTTTATTTTATTTTATTTTATTTTATTTTATTTTATTTTATTTTATTTTATTTTATTTTATTTTATTTTATTTTATTTTATTTTATTTTATTTTATTTTATTTTATTTTATTTTATTTTATTTTATTTTATTTTATTTTATTTTATTTTATTTTATTTTATTTTATTTTATTTTATTTTATTTTATTTTATTTTATTTTATTTTATTTTATTTTATTTTATTTTATTTTATTTTATTTTATTTTATTTTATTTTATTTTATTTTATTTTATTTTATTTTATTTTAGGGTTAGGGTCAGGGTCAGGGTCAGGGTCAGGGTCAGGGTCAGGGTCAGTTTTAGGGTTAGGGTTAGGGTTAGGGTTAGGGTTAAGTTAAGTCAAGTCAAGTCAAGTACGGTTAGGGTTAGGGTTAGGGTTAGGGTTAGGGTTAGGGTTAGGGTTAGGGTTAGGGTTAGGGTTAGGGTTAGGGTTAAGTTAAGTCAAGTCAAGTATGGTTAGGGTTAGGGTTAGGGTTAGGGCTAGGGTTAGGGTTAGGGTTAGGGTTAGGGTTAGGGTTAGGGTTAGGGTTAGGGTTAGGGTTAGGGTTAGTTTTAGGGTTAGGGTTAGGGTTTGGGTTAGGGTTAGGGTTAGGGTTGGGGTTAGGGTTCGGGATCGGGTTCGGGATCGGGATCGGGTTCGGGTTCGGGTTAGGGTTAGGGTTTGGGTTTGGGTTAGGGTTTGGGTTAGGGTTACGGTTACGTTTAGGGTTAGGAAGTCAAGTCTGGTTCTGGTTCTGGTTCTGGTTCTGGTTCTGGTTCGGGTTCGGGTTCGGGTTCGGGTTCGGGTTCCGGTTCCGGTTCCGGTTCCGGTTCGGGTTCTGGTTTGGGTTCGGTTTCGGGTTCGGGTTTGGGTTTGGGTTTTATTTTATTTTATTTTATTTTATTTTATTTTATTTTATTTTATTTTATTTTATTTTATTTTATTTTATTTTATTTTATTTTATTTTATTTTATTTTATTTTATTTTATTTTAGGGTTAGGGTTAGGGTTAGGGTTAAGGTTAAGTTTAAGTTTAAGTTAAGTCAAGTCAAGTACGGTTAGGGTTAGGGTTAGGGTTAGGGTCAGGGTCAGGGTCAGGGTCAGGGTCAGGGTCAGGGTCAGGGTCAGGGTTAGGGTTAGGGTTAGGGTTAGGGTTAGGGTTAGGGTTAGGGTTAGGGTTAGGGTTAGGGTTAGGGTTAGGGTTAGGGTTAGGGTTAGGGTTAGGGTTAGGGTTAGGGTTAGGGTTAAGTTAAGTCAAGTCAAGTACGGTTAGGGTTAGGGTTAGGCTTAGGGTTAGGGTTAGGGTTAGGGTTAGGGCTAGGGCTAGGGTTAGGGTTAGGGTTAGGGTTAGGGTTAGGGTTAGGGTTAGGGTTAGGGTTAGGGTTAGTTTTAGGGTTAGGGTTAGGGTTTGGGTTAGGGTTACGGTTACGTTTAGGGTTAGGAAGTCAAGTCTGGTTCTGGTTAGGGTTAGGGTTAGGGTTAGGGTTAGGGTTAGGGTTAGGGTTAGGGTTAGGGTTAGGGTTAGGGTTAGGGTTAGGGTTAGGGTTACGTTTAGGGTTAGGATGTCAAGTCTGGTTCTGGTTCTGGTTCTGGTTCTGGTTCTGGTTCTGGTTCTGGTTCGGGTTCGGGTTCGGGTTCGGGTTCGGGTTCGGATTTTATTTTATTTTATTTTATTTTATTTTATTTTATTTTATTTTATTTTATTTTATTTTATTTTATTTTATTTTATTTTATTTTATTTTATTTTATTTTATTTTATTTTATTTTATTTTATTTTATTTTATTTTATTTTATTTTATTTTATTTTATTTTATTTTATTTTATTTTATTTTATTTTATTTTATTTTATTTTATTTTATTTTATTTTATTTTATTTTATTTTATTTTATTTTATTTTATTTTATTTTATTTTATTTTATTTTATTTTATTTTATTTTATTTTATTTTATTTTATTTTATTTTATTTTATTTTATTTTATTTTATTTTATTTTATTTTATTTTATTTTATTTTATTTTATTTTATTTTATTTTATTTTATTTTATTTTATTTTATTTTATTTTATTTTATTTTATTTTATTTTATTTTATTTTATTTTATTTTATTTTATTTTATTTTATTTTATTTTATTTTATTTTATTTTATTTTATTTTATTTTAGGGTTAGGGTTAGGGTTAGGGTTAGGGTTAGGGTTAGGGTTAAGGTTAAGTTAAGTCAAGTCAAGTACGGTTAGGGTTAGGGTTAGGGTTATGGTTAGGGTTATGGTTAGGGTTAGGGTTAGGGTTAGTTTTAGGGTTAGGGTTAGTTTTAGGGTTAGGGTTAGGGTTAGGGTTAGGGTTAGGGTTAGTTTTAGGGTTAGGGTTAGGGTTAGGGTTAGGGTTAGGGTTAGGGTTAGGGTTAGGGTTAGGGTTAGGGTTAGGGTTAGGGTTAGGGTTAGGGTTTGGGTTTGGGTTAGGGTTACGGTTACGTTTAGGGTTAGGAAGTCAAGTCTGGTTCTGGTTAGGGTTAGGGTTAGGGTTAGGGTTAGGGTTAGGGTTCGGGATCGGGTTCGGGATCGGGATCGGGTTCGGGTTCGGGTTCGGGTTAGGGTTAGGGTTTTGGTTTGGGTTTGGGTTAGGGTTTGGGTTAGGGTTACGGTTACGTTTAGGGTTAGGAAGTCAAGTCTGGTTCTGGTTCTGGTTCTGGTTCTGGTTCTGGTTCTGGTTCTGGTTCCGGTTCCGGTTCCGGTTCCGGTTCCGGTTCCGGTTCCGGTTCCGGTTCCGGTTCCGGTTTATTTTATTTTATTTTATTTTATTTTATTTTATTTTATTTTATTTTATTTTATTTTATTTTATTTTATTTTATTTTATTTTATTTTATTTTATTTTATTTTATTTTATTTTATTTTATTTTATTTTATTTTATTTTATTTT